>NC_056728.1:1896046918-1896081918 GCF_019279795.1 Protopterus annectens | reverse complement strand
ATGTTTCTTTACTTATCGAAACTATATTTATTTTGCCACCTTATACAAAAGTGCTATTAAATATATGATAAATGTCAGTAATGAAAGTCTTGACACCGTATTCAGTGAAACGTCTCAGTACCTTTGAGGGTTTAGTGTAGTGAGTTTGATGTGGTTGTAATACTTCTGATGAATTTCTCAGTTAAATAGAATAGAAGGGCTATTTTTGTTTATATATATTTGTATATTTGTTGTTTCCAGTTTTGCTATTTTGCAATTTCCTTGCTGGTTCAGGTGGTTTTTTTTCAAATTTCTCAGGATCTTCAAATATGAAGACAAAACAAGCAGAAATATCGGTCAGAGGCTTAGTTTAATGATTTTGTGTATGGATTTTTTGTGGGGTTCATCATTTTAACTACATGGTTTAAAATGCATACTACAGACAACTATTTATTGCTGGTCTTGATCTTTTCTGTTAAAGGACAAGCTCATTATTCTCTGTCCAGATGTTTAGTATAGTAATTTTTTTCTGAGCAATTCCAGATTGCAGTGTTTAGAATATAAATTAATTCTGGCTGTTATGTTAAAGAATTTGTCTAAGGGAGAAATAGTAGAACCGAGTGGTCATGACCCTACTGACTCATAATATTACTGTTTTAATACAGAATGCAGTTGCTATAACTGTTAATATAAATGTCAAACTTGAGGTTCAGGAAGTTCCTTTGTAGCAGTTTTCCTCATGTCAGTGTACCTTAAGATCTAACATGAAGTCCCGCAGAGTCATTTTTATGCAGAATGAATTACCTCTTTAAAAGAAGAAGCTGATGACCTGGACATCTGATCAAAGTCATGTAGATTAAACATTATAGGTTTTACTCATATGCTAGAAAATCCAGATCCAGTAAAATGTAATGCTACTTTATTCAGGAATCTAGGAAATCAGAACTAAAAAAAACAAGTAATCTCCGTGGTATCCCCAAAGTCTCAAAACAACCCACTAAACAAATGCAGTGGGTCCAAAAACAGACTGTAAATAAACTCAAGCATAGGATTTCATGTCATCTGTCAGAAATCCGCTGTGGATGTAAAAACAATGCACTCACCAAACATCCTTCTCTTCATAAAAGACGCATAAGTTTTAAGTTCCAGATCCTGGATTGCATAGAGATGGATGATCTTGAAGGAGACATCCCGAATATTCTGGAGAAACATGAACTCATCTGGCAATTAAAGCTGAACTCTTTTAGGAAGCCTGAACTACTACTACTACTATTGAACTACTACTGTTCAATTAAAAGTGCACTGGAACTTAGAAAATTGCCACATTGTTTATATGACTAATTTTATTTTATTTTATTCTACCAGTTGCTTTTAAATACCTTTTCAAATCAGTTGTAATTTAAGTGTATATTTTGTTTCCATCATCATACATGTTTTTTTTATTATTTTTTCTTTTTCTGGTTCTCTTTTTTGCACTTTATTCAAAATGATATGTAATAACAATACTAATTATACAATTTTATATATATTTTATAGATAGTTTTTAGGGTTCCTGTACACAGACCTGAAGAAGTCTAGAAGGACGAAAGCGGTCTTTGTTAACAATAGGTTATGAAAATAGAATATGATTTTTACAATTGATTTTTTACATGCAAAGTGTATATGTATATATTTATATGTATTTTTTGATTGCCAAATGGACTAAGGTTAATATATTTTCAGCCATCTAGTATATTGTCTTGGATAAAATCACATAGTTAATAATCTAATCTTAATAATCTGGTTAAATAATAGGTACCACATCATTATAAATTTTATTTAAAGTACATAAGGGTTATATTATTATGACAGCTACTAAGTAGGGCAGGGCCAGCTTGAATGTCACACTGATAGGGGAAGGGATGTGAATTTAACATGCGTTCTAATTATACTTTGTTTTACAGCACAATAAACCATTCCCTTGCCTGATAAAAAGTATACATATATTTAAAAAGCTTGTGAGGAAACTATTACTCTATTTTTGTTTTACTTGGATAACTTGTCTGTGTAGTTAATAAAGGATTTTTAACTGGAAACAGACTGCCTGCCTTGCTTGGATTACTTTCGAATACTTAGTAATTCTGTACAATTATATATTTTTTATTATATATTTTTTTTTACTTGACGAGGTTAAGTTCGCTACTTCTACTACTTTTGTCTGATCTGATTAATATACAGTGATTGACTAGAGATACATGGATTGAAAATCTTCCACACAGAGAAGTTTCTTATACTGATTTGAAATCAGAACTCACCTACTGCTATTAAGAAACCTATTTCAGTTCTTATTATTTTCATCCAAATCAACATTATTCTACTTTTTTATCAAATATCTTTTTAGTGAGTATTTTTCTTATATAGAATAGAAAATAGAAAGAGTAACACGTCATAAAACGTATGAAACAGTTGATGTTACATACTGCCTAACATTTAGCAAGTTATTTAAACTAGGTATTACACATTTCTACTACAGAAATACAAACAAGCTAAGATTACACTTTGGATTACTATGAAGCTATGTGATGTCATAGTCAGAACATTGTTATATCATAACAGTTCACTAGTATATTCTGGTTACAACTGAGAGGTTTTAGGCACCAGCGAACCCTGCGGTCGCTGGGGGGCCCCCCCAACCACTGCAACTTATGTTATTTTGATATTTTGTAAAATGTCTGTCAATCCAACAAAAGCTAGTACAGCCAGCTTGTATACTTAAACCAGGGAAGTAACAATAACTCGTATTTATCTCCTTCAAAATTCAAAGATCTTTAGTTATAGTAACAGTATTTTGTCAAGGTAGCAAACTTGACAATTCATTAAATATTTTACCAATGATATAATGTTCCAGTCTAGTTAAGCCCTATTGGTGGACATCCTCTTCACTAAAATTAACAACATAGCCAGCTTTAATAACTGTGGCTGCAGGGGGCCCCTTACTCCTCATTGACTGTTTGGGGGCCCCATAAAAGCTGCTGTTGGTTGGGGAAAAATGAGGAGAAAAAAATGTATTAATTTTCAATTACACTCTTTAACCTGAACAGGACTGTAATATGACTCTGTTAGGACAAAGCTGTAATGAACATAAGCAAAGTAAGCACTAGATAGATCAGCAACCCAGGGTGACCGATCTCAGTGCAAACTGTGGAGTTTAAGAGCTGATGCTTCTAATCTTCAGGGATGGTATCTTTTTCACAGGTTTTATACATACTGGCAGAACAACTGATACTATAACTCTCAACGTCTTTACTGAAGAATTCTGTTCAGTGATAAAAATAATAGCATAATAAAGTCTCAAAATGAGGAACACATTTGATATATTACTCTAATTCACTTAGAAAAGTTACTAGAATAACACATTTTGCATCAACATGCATTTTTTAGACAATAAGTGTAAAACTCTGATTACTTGATTTAGTGTGGCAGAGTAAAATTATGAGACAAAATCAGGAATATCTGTGAAATCAGGGATAGTGATAGGTATTAATTCACTACTTATTGAAGTAAATAAAATTGTCTTATCACTGTTGCTGTTTGATGACTGCTAAACAGCAGTCACTGATCTTGTGTAGCAGTAATAGTGCTGTACAATGTACTTGCTGAAATAAGTAGAAAATTAACATTGCTGTGATTTTGTGTGTGTGTGTGTGTGTGTGTGTGTGTGTGTGTGTGTGTGTGTGTGTGTGTGTGTGTGTGTGTGTGTGTTAAATATCACTGATTTTTAGAAATGCATACATCCAATAATGCCTGCTACACACACGTTATTCTTCAGGGTATCAATAAAAATGTAGCTAACAAGTAATTATATTTCAGAAGTAAGGCATAATGTATGTCATAGGCATTCAGACACTTAGATCTCCTAGGCATCGGGTGGCCTCCACTCCCTAGACTGTATAAATAGATACAGGGGGCTCCCTTAATTATCCTTGACTGTGGAGACCCCCAAAAAGCTGTTTTTGGTTGAGGAAAAATGAGCAGAAAAAAATGCTTTCATTTTCTGATTACACTCTTTAGCCTGGATGGAGTTATTATATGACCCTGTTAGGATAAAACTGTATAACAGCCTCTGTCCTCAACCACAAACATGCTAAAACATCCCTGCTCAGATGTTTGTGTACAGAAATTTACCGTAGGTTATGAGGGTGCTGGGGATTGCGTAGTCATCATTTCCCTTACTTTTCTAACAGACCTCAGAGGTATACAAAGAAAGTTACTTTAGCTCCTGTAGGGGCAGTGTACTGCCCGGTAGCAGCAAAGTAGAATACATTATTGCAGTCATTATTTATTTTCACTTTCCTCACAATCAAACATCAGACACATATACAGCTGGTTGCCTTTTGGGGTTAGGATCGAGGAGTTAGTAGGCATGCTATGTATATGTATTTCAGCAGTCACTTGAAATACATGACTGTGGCCATTTGAACCTCTGCTTTCATCTCAATCTAACACCAGAGGGTTGCATAGGCAGTGACTGTCTTTTTGGGAGTATTAGTGAGGCAGGCAGTATTCCCATACAGGATCTGTGTATCCTCACAATTGACTTTTTAATTTACTTGGAGCTCCTATTTTTGTCAGCTTTGAATTTTAAGTCTTGAGTACAACTTATGTCTTCACTGAAAGAAAAAAAGACTGAAATTCGTTTTTTCTTACTCACAATTTTTATTTAGGCCTCTTTTGGATTAAAAGGTTGGGAAATGTTCTAGCTTCTGGGGGCAGCGGCTTAATGGAGTTATTTCCTAAATGGGTATTACTATGCTGACTTGGTCAAGAAAGTATATCAAAAGAAGGAAAACTAAAGCTGAATGGCAACATTGAATTTCTTTCCATAATCATCATTTCTGTTCAAGAAAAAAAATAAACTTAAAAAGCACTTTAGGGCATATATAAAGTTATGGCTTCTTAAAAAAGCTGAAGAAAAAAGGTAAAATGTGAGAAATGATAGAAAAAAAAGTAATGTGCATAAGTGGGAAGTCCAACATGGGGAAAACAGAGGGGAACTCTGGAGGGTGTGTGTGTGTTTTTTTTTTTTTTTTTTGGTGGGGGCTGAAACAGTAACCAGTGCCTAGGGTTCCATTGCATATTAGTTCTGTCCTATACATAGAGTTGTTATAATGTATCCTTGTTACACCTAAATGTCAGTAACTGTAAATGTCCTTTTGTGAGATGGGCCAACACAATGTGGTATGTATGCCTGTTGTAATAAGATCATTGTAGCTACAGGTCAGTCTGTGTGTACTACTCCTAAAAGCCTGCAGCATGAACTAAAAAGATGGATAGAAGTAGTGGCAGTGACAGGGTGATACTTAGACTGAAAGTGGCCAGGGGGCCCCCAACTTGACATTTGCTGGGGGCCCCCAAAATGCTAACACCGGCCCTGGGTACAACACCAACCTACCTAACATTAACAGTCTACTCTAATATACTTTATATACATATGTACAAGAATGTCGCCTTAGTGGTGTTAGTATACGAATGTCACCTTAGTTAGTGGTGTTTGTACAAGAATATCACCTTAGTTAGTGGTGTTAGTACTCTCAACTCAGAGTTGTGTTTACTATCTATCAGTGGCGGCTGGTAACTTCAAATCAAAGGGGGGCTACAGGAGACAGCTGGATGGGTAGGGCCAATGGGAAGGGGTGTGGCCAACTAAAAGAGGTGGAGCTGTGGTGCAGTGGGATCAATGCTGGACATGCTTACTAATTTACATGAAATAAATGCTGAAGTCACTATGGCACATGTTAAATACTCTACATAGCACACATTGGCACATGTATATATGGAGAAATGAATTATCCTGAGACACAATGCAATTATAGGAACATGTCCAAGCTAGGGAAAAAAAATTTTTAACCAAAGATAGTTATAAATGTTACTGAGCTTCCTCCACTGATAAAAACAAAATGTAAACAGACTAAAATAACATGCTAGATAATAACTCCCCACCACCTTGGTACTTCAACTTTCAAAAAGGCAAAGACAGAATATACATTGTGGATAACAAACAGGGTGATATTTTTTAATAATCATCCTGCATCTCAAAAGCAATTGCATTTATTATCACTAACAGGGAGAAAACATTCAAGACCCCCCCCCCCACAGAACCGCCCTACCTTGCCTACAGATTTCTCTTATATCCATCTATTCTACAGATTCTGTTTAAGTACGGGAAACCAGTAAGTCTATTTTAAACAACACAGTTAAAATATACTAGACAGAACATTTTTTTCTCTACAGTACCACAAACAACATAGTTACAAATACTTGATTTTTTCTGCTGTTGCTAATTATTTTTAAATTTGTACATTTAGCATTATTGTTAAGAAATTAGCGAACCTGTTATGAGCATTTCATAACAGCAGGTACTAGAAAAGTCTCTGTTTAACATGTGTAGCAGGAAGTGCATTTACACATGAGGATTTGCTAGCTGGAAATAAATGTTATGCTTGTCCATCCCTAAATGTTGTTGTTTGTCTTTTGGCTTTTTCCCGGTAAGGGGTCGCCACAGCGGAACTCCTGTCTGCTAATGATTGGCAGTAGAGTTTTATGAAACGCTGAGGTGCTACCCCTAAATATAAGAAATACATTTGAAAGTTATTCCACAGCTGTACAAATATGCAGCTGGGAATGCAGTTTTAGCTCAGGAATTTACAAAATGGCTAGATAACATCTAGGATGCCCTCCAAAATGAAGCATACAGTGTGCAAACTGAATTCTAAAACAGAAAGCTCAGCAAAGAGCTTGTGGGGACTAGAGGAAAAATTCCAGCATTATATACAGAACATAGCAGAGAGGTACACAAATAATCAATAAATATACAAAATTTAAACAGATTGTCATTAATTAATATACTTTATACACTTAAGAATTCTTCCAAAGTTCCCACTGGTAATAAATGTGTGCCTTTCAGCAACCAAAATGCAAAGCAAAATATAAGATCTAATAGCATATTTATAACAGGTGACCTGTGCCTGACATATAAGGCCATGTCAAACCCAGATTTGATGAATATGCTTCACCTCAAAAAATCTAGATCCCTCAGAACCACAAGGGCGGGAGACTTAAACCTTGACACGGTTATAAATAGAATGTGCTGGAGGGACAGATTCATCACCCAGAGACTCCCTATGCTGTGGAACAAAATCCTGGTACATGTGAGGCAGAGCACCTCTCTGGCCTTGTTCAAGAGGAATCTTGACCAATGGATGGGAGATTGCAGATATACCCCAGGGATTACTTCAGTGTCACTGCTTGACAGAGGCACAGCAAAATGATAGGCATAGTTTTTATTCAAACTAAAGGGGTGGCGAAAGCCACATAACTATGGGCTAGGCTTATAAATGCCCTTGGGCAGATAGCCTAGTATGAACCTATGAACCTATGAACATCATTTAACTTAAAGGCAACATAACAAAAAATAAAAAACAAGATGCGCTTGTTGACAAAACGTTCCTGAATTAGAAATTCATCAAATCCTAGTACTTTGAATTTATATCTCTCCAGTCTCATATACAACATCCTTATTTGCTAATGAATGTCATTGTTCTTAGTTGTATTAAACATATAATTAGTGTGGTATAGTATGTAAGCACCCTTAAACTCTCTGAGCTATAAAACTAAGTATCACAAAGCAGAGCAGAGAGCAGAACTGAATTGCCTGAATCTAAAACAGTGAATTTCTAAGGTCAAGTCAAATTAAAGAGTTTGACAGTCTGTGCTGAGGGACTAAAATATCTGAGGTCCAGTTACAAGCTAAATTCCAATGAATGTCTGGTTAGAGCTCATCTGCTGCTAGTGCTCCCATTTGCAATCTATACTTTAAAATACTAAGTTTTCTAGTGGAAACTCAGGAAGATTCGCTATCATCAGCAACAACATTCTTTTAAGAGTAGGGCTACTCTGCAGACACCTGCAGCAAGGAAAATATATACATGCACATGTTCCCAGTACAAAGTCAATAAAGTTAAATTTAGACTTTCGAATCCAATAATCTTCAGACCATTTCTTTCAGCAAGGATTCAAGAATTATGACATATGCAATTCTACAGGAAGCTATATATTTTTCTTTGACTAACCTTTAGTCTACTGCTTCCACCAAGGCTTATGATGTATGCTGTGCTACTATGCTGTGCTACAGGAAGCTATAGATTTCTTCACAAACTGCTTGCCTCAAAAAAATAACTGATTGAAGTGTTTGAGACTGTCACAGTCCATTTCTTCCGACCAAACAAGAAGAGACTCACTCCACGACTCCAGAATCCAGATAGAAGAATAAATCTTCATTTCCCAGCCCATAGCAGCTAGCAAGCCAAGTTCCCTTCCAAGTTCCAACACAAGCACTAACCACTGAGCAGGCAGTGACCACTAAGCAAGCAAGCACCCAATGTCAAAGAAGAGTTAGTATCCGATCAGAAAACAAACATTTTGGCAGCAATAAATATGTGTAGGTACTAGGTAGCAAAACTAGCAAGTTTTGAATTATGACTGTAACTAAAGCGTTAGTCAAAGTACTTTTCCTGTCCTGCACTGCTGTTAATAGTGATTGTTTCTCACTCTCTTTTTCAGAAAGAGAGCGAGAACCAATCAGTAGTCACCCTGCCATTTACGTCATGTGCGTGCCTGCGGACGTGGCAGTCCGCCCCCTTTCCATGTTACTGTGCGGTTACCGCACAGAGTTCTGGGCATCACACACTGATGCAGAACACTCCATAGTCTGGACTGCCTTTGCAGAAGTTGGAGACAGTCCAGCAACCAAATTTAAAGAGGAAAAAAAACAACCTCAGAACTCGCCGCGCAACGAGCATGTGCAGTTCGAGTTCCAGGACTTTGCATGTCAGTCGGATTCATTTTTTTTTTTTTTCTGCAAGTCAGCCAGTTTAATTAAAAAAATATTTTTTTGCGCAAGTGTTATTCTTTTCTTTTTTTCTCACACTGCTGAGGGAGCTGCAGTCCAGCAGACTGATGCCACTAGCCACCACTGCTATTTATGTGTAATTAACATCGTTTGTCATTTATGATAAAATATCAATTAATGCTTTGCAGTAGTTCTGATAACATGTTTGGTTCCTTTGGCTTTTTGTATAAAGCTTTTTAGCCAAAATATGTTTTTTGGCCATGTTCTTGTAATCTGACCAGGATAGTTTGTATCCCGCCAACCAGTTTTTTTGCTATATAAAATTTTAATAAGGTGCGTAGTGTTATTGTTATGTGTTTGGAAAAACTATTATTCTTACTTTTGAATATACGCATGATTGCTGTCTCCCAGGACAAAGTGAATTTTGAATAACCTGATTTCTCTAAGAGAAGTCTTAGTGAGCACCATAGTTTGTTAACTGTTTTGCAGCTCCAGAATATGTGGAGGATGTCAGTCTCTTTATTAGGACAAAAAGGACAATAGGGTGATTTTGATGGATTGAAGTTTTTAAGGTGTACAGGTGAATGATAAGGATGACTTGGATGGACTGAATTTGTTAGGGTGTACAGGTGTATGATAAGAGTTACTTGGATGGATTGAAATTGTTAAGGTGTACAGGTGTATGATAAGGGTGACTTAGATGGACTGCATTTGTTAAGGTGTACAGGTGTATGATATGCATTATTGAAGATCATGATCTGGGTGTAAATTAATTTTTTACATGACATCAGTTTCATAGCATTACTAATAGTTAATTCCTTCTGATTGTCTTATATGATACTACCTTTTCCTTCCAGAAATTTGAAAACAGTATTGCATTTTTGATATTTAATTGTTACTATTAATTTGTATGTATTTGAGATCATTTTCTTTTTGTAAAAAAGCAATTTTTGGATTTGTTGCGCTAGTTTGATATCTTGCTCATTTAAAATGATATCTTTGGTTATAGTACTAAGTATAGGATTTGTTTAATTATCACCTTATAATAATTGCTTGCTGTAATTAGGTTCTTGATGTTTTCCAATGAGAGGTTTTGTAGTTGGTAGAAGTCCCACACTTTATAGCTTTTTATTAATGTGTATTTATTCAGGTTTATCATAGAGTTTGCTAGTTATATATCAGAATAATCGTGTCTTTTAGATTTATTGATATCAGTAATTTCTTGAAAATTTCAGATTTATTAATTAAAATCAGGTGAATATTTGTAGTCTTAAGAATTTCTTGATTAAATAAGGGAATAATTTTTGGGTTAATTTTAGATGTCATGATGTTTTGGTGAAACTCAACATCATTTTAAAAACCTCAGATTTTTTTTTTTTTTTTTTTTTGTTAAATGTGTGAACTTTAAAGATGTGAAAGTTAAAATGATGAATAATTGCAAAAGTGCCAGTGTATGTTACTGTTGGTTAGTCCAAAGTTGTAATTTTAGAAGAAAATGGTCTGCTCCGACCACACATCCTGCTGGAACTTTCTCATATTATATTTAAGACCTCTAGCTATACTGCAGCTGAAAAATAATAATTGGACTTTTCATCTACACCAGAAGCACGTATGTTCTTCTCTGTTCAGATAGGTCTTTCTAGTACAGCTGGTAAAGGTGATATTAAATGTAGGAATGAGGAAAAATGGGCTCATTGAATCGTGATTTCCTTTAGTGTTTATCATTTAGCTCTAAAGCCATTCTTAACATATCACAAAGTCTGACCTATACTATCTGCCTGTCAAAAGAATTAATTACTGCAGCCAAAGAGAGAGTGAGAGATACTTTTCAGGTTGATTTTCAGTCATGTGGGACAGTTTGATTGTGAGTCTGGACTACAGGAGGACATTTCTGGTAGAATTATTGAAAAATGTTTCTGCTGATACTATATAAGAGACCTAGTAATGATGCGTATGTTTCTGCTGATACTATATAAGAGACCTAGCAATGATGCGTATATTTCTGCTGACACTATGTAAAAGACATGGCAATTATGTCTATAGCACTATATAAATCTTATAGTATGTATGCACATGCTGCTATTTTATAGTTAAGTGTAGTTAATTTTGTTTATCTCCTGTCATAATGTCCTTTCCTATGCATTAATAGTGAGGGATAGTTATAGCCTTTCATCATCATCTCTCTTGTGGGCTCACTGCATTCTGCATTATAGCTAACTATTAAGTAAAAGTTGTTCTATCTTCTAATCCTTTTATTTGTTAAGTTAGTTTTATGAGTATTCATTGATTATCATTGTCAATATATCATTAGTTCTAGATGGTTTATACTTTGAACCTCAAGTAATAAAGTGATAGTTATTGGGGTATGCTAATAGCACTTTTTGTAGCAACACTGCAAGGCCAGCATAGTAAAGTTGAGCTGCTGAGCTTCTTTAACTTTTGATGAAGTAATTAATCAAGTGTTCACCATATGTAGTAGTAGTTCTGATAGCTCCAAAACTGTTACAGTACATAACCATTCCATTGTCAATAGTTGGGTTCCTAAGGATCACCTTTGTTGGAAAGGTCAAGCAGAGATCCCTATACTTACAGGCACTCAGTGATTACATTCCTTATAGCCTCTTGTTAATTACATGTTATTCAAGCATACTTTTTATGTATGCAGGAATATTCAATACAAAGAGATCATGCATGACAGATTTTTGGTGCTGCTTTCTTGGCCTTATGGTCTTTTTACCAGTTATGTACCACAGCACCTTGATGGTCATCAAATCTCCTGATGTTTTCTCATTTGACAGTGTGAAACTGGCTGTAGGTGATGGTTAATATTGATGTGACACCCTGACCCCATGTACAACAAAGGGAAAAGGGTGTTTTTTCTGATGCCAGTAATATAGTGTACCAGTGAATGCTTTACACAGTACATTCTGTATAGCATTTGGTTGTATTTCTATAAGTAGCTACTTCTACATGTGTTTGATAGATATTTTATGAACAATTACCTATTTTTAACAAATATTTGTAGTGCTTTGTGTTGATTTCTGTGAAATAGCCATTCACCTTTTCATGTTTTTCAGTCACTACATTTTGATTTTGTAAGCTTTTCTTAATACACACTTATGGGTTTAGAGTATGTTGCCTCTTTGAACAATAAAGCTGTAGTTTTTCCATTATGCAATGTTATGGAGTTTTCTTTGTTAATGTCTGTAACACAGATATAACTTTTCTGAACAAATCCAAGTTAAAGGGTCTAAAACCTCTGAAACAAAAACAGCAAGAAGCCACACTACTGGCAGATATCAGCTACTGTTACCTTTATATTAGCAATAAATTAAGACACCATGTGGACAAACAGTACCCAAATGTTTGCAATAGGACAGTAATGAAAAATCTCAACATGGACAAGAGATTTTCATGAATTTCTTACGGTGATATTATAACTTGGAGCAGGCTTTGCATAAAGTTGACAGGGTGCTTCTAAAGCCTACATGTGGTGATGATAAGGTTACCTGTAAGGGATACTTCACTGAGATTCTAGATCCCTTTCTAGATCATGTCATGTTCTCCCAGGAGTGTAACAACAATGCCAGTGAGTGCTTATGTACCTTCACTGAGATATTTAGTGTTCATAGGTTCATAGATTATTACTAGGCTAACTGCCCTTATGGGTCATTTTAAGCCTAGCCAAATACCCCGTTCTGGATTTATGTAGATGGCAACATGCATCTGAATCTGAATTCTTTCTCTAGCTAGGCAGACATGTTTCTCGGATCTTTGGGTTTATTCCCATTAGTTGATTAGATGTCAGACAGTACTTTCTTTGTTAACAGATTAACTCTAATATTTTTACCTAAAAAAGATTATATAGAGTGAATTTGGAAATCAGTAAACCCAGCAGAATTGTCCCTTGTCAGGGGTGAATAAAGCAAATGTGGAAAAAAGCCAATAAATGATAACTTGAAAAAATATAGAGGTCCCTGAGTGGATCACACCATAAGCTCCATACCTCTCCAAGAACTGTACCTGTAAATTGTAAAACTAAAAGTCATTTTATTTCCAAAAAAACAGTTAAGCACTTTTGTCTCAGTTAACCAATATAGACTTCTTCAGAACTAAAAAGCATTCACTGATCAAACAATTTATAGTGTGACACACAATAATTAACTACCAATATTTTTTCTCTCTCTTTTAAAGACATGGTAACTTACAAAAACATCTAACAGTTGAAATACATAAAATGTGCCATACAACTTAAATAATAATGCATTAACTAATCAGTAGAAATATGTAAGATGCTATAAGATAAAATATAATATGTATATAATGTTAAAATATGTGGAACATATTATAGTTCAAGAGCTCTCTTTTTAAGAACTGGGGTCAGGGAGAGATACTCATTTGTACCTGGTGGTATGTTGGACTGCAGCTTTATAATCCAATACAATTCCCTTAACTCAAGAAAGAATTACTACTAAATGACCCCTATGATGTGTTGGTACTTGTTCCATAATAGCAAACTTACTAAAACAATAAATGAGAAGGTCACTGAAAAAACAATCAGCAAAAAGAAAAACTCCAGCAAAGCTAGAACTTCCATTGAGTGGCCTCCCAAACCTCTTGTACCAGAGGCACATAGGATATATGCAAATGACCCTTATGAACATCAGGTGTTTCCACTAATTGGTGATTCTGAATACCCATGACTTGATTCGTCATTTTAATGGACAATTTCAGGCCAATAAAGCCAAACCCCACTAGCTGTGGATATGCATATTTCAGTCTTGCTATAACCTTATCAGCACAGCACAAGCAGAGTGTTTAACTAAACATAAGAAACACAGGGCTGTTTTACCCAACTAATGTCCATTATCCTTAGGGTCACTGCAAAATATCCCAAACAACAAAGCAAAACAATAAGTGAGAAGGTCACTGAAAAACCAATCAGTAAAATCAAAATGAAAACCAAAGCAAAGCTAAAACTTCCACTGAGTGACCTCCCAAACCTCTTGTACCAGAGGCACATGGGATATATGCAAATGACGCTTATGAACATCAAGTGTTTCAGCTAACTGGCGATTCCGAATGCCCATGACTTGATTCATTTTAATGGACAATTTCAGGCCAATAATAATAGCAATAATACTAATAACAAACTTAAAACATGTAAATCCATGACACTGAAGTGAGTGTTTATATAGGAAATTATTAATATTCTCCTTTAGACTTGCATAAAGGTGTTCATAAATCCTAGTTTTGAACTTCCTTTCTGTTTTCCCTATATAGTAACCTCCACAGGTCTGGCAAATCAAAATGTATACCACACCTTTGGTGTTACAATTACCCTTGGCTAAGTTTACTTTATAACCAACTTCCCTTTAAACAATGTTATTAAGTTACATAATATAATGACACTACCTTTTGTCGTACCTTTATGAGGAAGGGGTGTTAAATAAATAGGTTGTTCAAAAAGTAGCTTCAGATTACTGCCAGTTTTATAAACAAACTTTGGTTCATACCCCAAAATGTTCAGTATACTGGGGTTACCTTTAAATATTGTCAATTTCTGGAAATAATTTTCCTAACCTCTGCTGCACCTTCACCATATGGAATAACCAAACTGTCACTATGTTGACTATAGGATCTGTCCTTTATAATAATGTTTATCAAGTTACTTTCAGCTAGTAATGGCTTAAATTTAGTACCCCAACTTCCCATCACTTCAGATTTGACAGAGCCTAACAAATTAATAGGGTAACCTCAGTTTACAAACATGTCCGTAATAATATCTATTTCTGATTTAAAACTTTCTATATCTGAACATATACGTGCTGCTGTCACAAATTGTCCCTTATATATATTTATTTTCATAAAATTGGGATGACAACTCCTGTAGTCCAAATAGTTGTTTGAAAAAGTCTGTTTTCTAAAAATTCTGGAACTAAATGTCCCTTGTGTTTTATTTTTAAAAAGTGTCACATCCAAATAGTCAATCATACTATCTGAATTTGTTGACGTGAATTTAAAATACTCACATGCCCGATTTAGATACTTCAAAAATAGGACCGGTTGATTATCAGTCGCTTTCCAAAGAACAAAAATGTCACCCAAAAATCTTAAGAACATGTGCCATTTCAAGGAGAAATGTATATTAAACGCAAATTTAGCTTCCCATGCATATAACACCATATTCGCTAATGGGGGGGCACAACTTGCCCCATTGCCACCCCTTTAAGCTGTTTGTAGTATTCGCCTTCAAACAGAAAAATATTGTTTTTGAGAATGAACTCCATACCAATCATAATAAAATTAATAAGTGTATCATTAAAATTTGTTAAGGCACTAGTTGCTTCATAAAATAACTCAAGCCCTTCATCATGAGGAATAGATGTAAACAAATCTATGACATCTATTGTAGATAAACAACAGCTATCAGAAAACCATGAGCAATTGATTTTGGTCAAAAAATCCCATGAGTCCTTTAAAATGTAATCCACTGACCCAAGTGATCTTTTGTAAATTCTGTCAATAAAAACCTCCAGTGAGTACATTACCCCTCCTTTGGTCGATATCATTATCCTAAAAGGTGGATGTTCAATCTCCTTATGGATTTTAGGTATGCCAAATGCTGCAGGTATACAGGGGTGACACAAGAGTACCTAGTCAGGTAGCCTGCTTAGCATTACACAGTCAATAAATAAACTTGAGGGAATCAAACCGCGGACTGGAGAAAGTAACCCACTGACAGTCAATAGTCATGATTTATTGGGCTAACTGCTAGATTCAGCCATTCTCTCATTTCCTTATACTTGCATTTGAAAACAGTGATTAAAGGCAAATTAAGAGGTATGCAAAGTAATTTAGACAAATCATTTTTTTTTATTAAGAACAAACTTAAGAAGCAATTTCTCATTTGTTTTATTTGTTCAAAATAGCCCCAGAGGACAATAGATCAATTCTTTATTGTAATAAAGGCTACATTTTTGCTGCAGCTGTTTGTATTCTATTTGCTCACAACACACTCACTCAATGCCGCTGTTTCATAAAGGCAAGCACTTGAATTGCCACAAACTGGAACTCACATAACTTCTTAGCTCTCCCAACACCTTATCCTATAAAACTGCATAGAAATACCAGAACCTTAATTCTAGCCTTAAAAAGTCCCTTCCTGCTCCATAAACCTAAAACTCCATTTACACTCCAGAAATGTAAAATCCCTCTCCTGCTGCCTAAATGTAAAACTCCCTCCTTCACTAGTTTCCTAATCAACAATCTCAAACCCTCTCACTCTTCACCATGGCTCATGCATTTACCTTGCTCAGGCTCAAATAATACATTTGAGTAAGCTGTGTCAGCTGATTGTCTGACGTCAAATTCAAGCTTAAGAATGAGTAGCTACAAGATGTGTAAGTCTCTGGCTATGAAACAGTAGTCTTTGAACTCTTGGGATTTGACCACTTGCAGTATACCCTGTAGGGTACAAAAGGGGACAAATGGTGAGAAAGCAACTCAGTTTAGCTCATCAGTAGGATAACTGCTTCTCCTATGTAACAGCATGTCCAAATTCTGGCCTTAGAGTAGCAGGAAGACTAGGGTCCTGGCCAGTAATTTCAAAATGTGATTTTAAGGCACATATTCCTGCAGTGAAAATTTTAAATAACAAACTAGCATTTTGTAGGCTTAATGTTACTGCATACTACTGAACTAGTTATTTCTGTATGTTCAGTGTGGAAATTTTCTCCCCGGGCCTTCACTGAAAAAGTACTTGTATCCAGTCAGACTTTCCTGGTAAACAAATGTTAAATAAATAAAAGAAATAATAAAATACTGAGAGAGAAAGAGAAAAGAGAGAAGAGAATAGAGCCAGATGCAACACTAGGTGACTTAGGCAGTTGCGTAGGGTCCAGTGGCTAGGAGGGCACTTGCTAGGGCACTTCCACATTTACATTTGAATTAATTGAAAAATTATACATTTCTTCTTCAATGTTTCAGTAGCATCTTCTCTTTTAAGAAGACACACACACTCTGCATCCACATATCTTTAATATGACAAATGCACCAACACATATGAAATGCAAAAGTTTCTACACTTGTATGAGAGAACCATGCATAGAACTTAAACTTGCAGTAAAGTAGCCATTCTTTATTTGTAAGTTTGTTCCACAGTTGCAGAATTTAAAGCCATTCTTGATCCATAAGTTGCTGTGTGTGTGTGTGTGTGTGTGTGTGGGGGTATCCTAGTTAAGGATGACAGGTTAGTCAATGAACTTACTCAGACTCAAATCCTGTACCTTGGTTACATGAGACAAGAACCAGACTGCTGAAGGAATTATGAGTTTCAGTGAATTTCCAGGTTTTAATGCATTTTCTAGAAACTGTGAGTTTCAGTGTATTTTCAAGAAACTGTGAGTTTCAAGGGAAGAAGAGCTTACTGCTGCTCATGATAAGTCAGTTTTTAATGTGCAACTATTTTGTTAAGCAAATAGTAGGCAGTGTTTGTGCTGGAAAATTTGAAAGCAATGTTGGTAGCACAACAGGTAGCATACGTGCTTTTTGTGCAGAAGGCTGTAGGTTCTACTTCCATAACATTTAGATGAATTACTGACACTGTGGTGTACTTTAAGGGGTGGTGTTATACTCCTGAGTATGTCCTCATTGGATGAGACCCTAGTAATTTGGAAGTTGCTGTCAGTTTGCCAGCCATTCCCTACTGCAATATTGCCAGCTTACCAACTTTTTTTTATTGCAACATAGGCAATTAGTTTTTCAAGGCAGCAGGCAATGAATCTGTAGTTGAAACACTGGAATGTAATGGTGCTTGCCAGTAAGAACATCTTCATTAGATACAAGTCTATTTAATGTGAAATTATTCAGATGGTTTTTACTTCTGCAGAGATTGTGCATATTAACTGATATTGGTGGACTGCAATGACAGAAATTTGAGTGACCTTTTGTGGTTGAAATATTCCGAAATGGGTAGTTTTGTCATTATTACTTCATAAGTTTAATTTCATTGCTTACTGGAAAGTTATTAAAACTACAAGTCACTGTGATTCTCTTATCATGATAAAATAAGCTAACAACTGTAAAGCGTGTGAAGAAACCTGCAAGATAATTTCCTGATAAGATAGTTAACATAAGTATATTGCACATTAATCCTCAAGACCTCCACTCACAAGCTCCTTGTACCTCAGAGGGAAAAACTGCAAATCAAGCAATCCTTCAAATGCTAAGCAATGAACCTTAAACCCCAAGAAAATAAGAAGCCTAACCTTAACAGATTTTAACTCTGACGAAGCACTCACAACCCCCCCCCTACAGTTGATGGTCAACCAATCCAATTAATATGGCACCCAAATCAGCCCTAAACAATGTCATGTTCATGTATCCTTAACATAAACAGTACTAATTAATACCTACCTATGTCCCCCTCCCTAAAACAAAATACCCTACTTACGTCATGAATGTACAGTTACTAACTTAATCACCAATTCTGATCACTTGAGTATAGGCAATTGAAAATAAATACTTTTTTCAAACACTCACACCAAAAAGACAACAACGTTTCTTACACATCTTCTGTGTGGCGACATGCATGAATGGGCATTCCTTCGTTGAAGGGTGTGCATTAGGCCCAGCAAGCCAGCACGTAAAACTCTACTGCCAATCATTAGCGGACCGGAGTTCCGCTGTGGTGACCCCTAACTGGGAAAAGCCGAAAGACGTAAACAAACTCCTAGACTAGATCTAAAAGAAACCAGCTGACATATTTGTATACATTAGAAAAGCCGAAAGACGTAAACAAACTCCTAGACTAGATCTAAAAGAAACCAGCAGACATATTTGTATACATTAGAATGCTTAAGAAACTAAGTTTGTTTACATATTTTCCTGCACCACATGGAGCTCTCTTGATGGTAGGGTTTTCCCAACCATAAAACTGAAGTTTACATTTTTAGTTGGTGTAGCATATCAGCAGAGAATGGTCATCACTGTGTTCACAAACAGTACACAATCTGTTTGTACTCAGTTGGTGCCTCTCATGTTGTGCAAATGCCACCCACCCATATGCAAGTTGTGTATTCTCTGTTTTTTGCAAATGATACTAAGAAGTTTAACTCTGCATGCATGGTTTGTAGGTGGTGTGCTATGTCTGCATAATATGCAAGGCCCCATACAATGCTGTAATACATTGTGTTCAGTTCTCTATAAATAATAAATGGTTTGGGAAAGTGGGTACGCTGTATACAGGCCCTATTCTATAGCACATGTTTTTTATGCATAAAGGTCTTTATTTTTTCATTTAGTTAGGTAGTTTGAACAATAGGTCAGATAACATACTGCTCCACTGAGCTGAAATAATTCTTTTTAGTAAAAAAAAGTATATGAAACTTTTCAAAACAATTAATAAGCCAGTGATACTTATCTTATGTGCATCCCTTTTAATATTATCTGAACCATATATATTTACTTTGTTGTCTCACAGTAACCAGAGAAGCACTGTAATAACTACTGATGAAAAATGGGTTTGAGTCAAATTCATCTAGCCAATGCCATTCACTCATTCATCTAATTTCTCAATTGATGTTCTGGTATTTTCTTCCAGCAAGGGCTAGTATAATATCTCATAAAGTCCTTAGGCCAATATGCAGTTAATAACATTCCAAAGAGCCATAAAGTAATTGCTTTGCTATTATCTGCAACACTTTCTGTAGGTCATTTGTAGTGTGAAACTGGGCATGAAGACACCAGTTCTTAAAGCTATTATATGACATCCACTGGAAAATTAAATAAGGAAAGGCATATGTGATATATCACCATTGCTGTCTAACCTTGAAAGATAGAGCTTTACATTTAGAATTCCAGCCATGTCTTTAAATTGCATGATTTCCTTGTGTACTCAGAAAGCTCAGGTTAACTGAACATCATTGTTAACTCAGATTGTGTGCTGATCCTGGAAAGGAATAAGCAGATAGAAAAGAATGAAGCAGTTATAACTGATGGTACTCTGACGATCATTGTAGCATCCTGACAGGTATGTTACTAAGGTACTGTGTTTTAACTACAGGTTCCAAATCAGAAAGAAACCACCAGAACAGATATCAGTGATACATGAAGATGGCTTTTGTAAGTTGTGCATAAATCAGTGAAGCAGGTCAGCTCTCTTGACACAGCATGATATTAACTTCAAAAAAACTGACATTGTCTAGAAATATTTTGATTTCTTTCAGTAACCATTTCTTAAACCCAGTTATCTTAACAATGTATGCTGGTATTCTTTGCCAATACACTAGATGACAGGATTTCAAGTGGATTTTAAAGAAAATAGTGTTGTGGTCGGACATTGGACAGGAACTAATGAAAACTTCCTGAATTTTTGATAATTCATAATCTGTAACCAATACCTTATCGATGGTAGTTTGTTTACCAAATCTGTATGAGTAATGTGTGTATTTTAGGGATTTGGATTCTATTTTTCATAAATATCTCTTATATTTGAATTATTGATGAAGATGTTCAATCTTTTAGAAGGTACAGATATCATAAACTTATCACATTTAGCAGTGTCACTTCTGGAGAGAATACAGTTAAAATCACATATATTATTTCTCCTTTAGATTTGACTGCCAGAAAGTCAAGATATTTATTCGCTGTTGTAGCACCAGCACCGGGTATCCAATAAGTATTGGCTAATTTTATTAGTTTTTTATTTATTTCTAGAATAATTAAGCAGAACATGCCATTTTTGTCTGAATACATGCAGATTATTTTAGGTACTGGTAGCGTTTTCCTCCACAATATCATTGTGCCTCTTCTTTTGGTCTGAAAATGAGATTCTGCAAGTATAGAGTAGCCATTAAAAGACATCCCATTCAAATCTTCTTCTATTATATGAGTTTCTTGCAAATTCTTAGTTTTCGAATATTTGGTTAGCTGTGAAAATAAAAAAACGTAACCAATGTTAAACATATAAGGGAAATTGTTGATGAAACTAAAAATAAAACTAAAATTGTAATAGATTTAGAAGATATTCTTGAGACTTTCAGAAAACATCATGAAATAATAAATTACACAAATCCAAATATTAATAACAACGTCCCAAAAGATAACTTCTTAAATGAGAACATAGGTAACAAACTATCAATAGAACAGAATACCAAACTTTTCAAACCAATAACATCAAGTGAACTAAAAGAGAGGATTCAAAACCTTAAGAACAATAAAGCCCCAGGATTAGACAGATTAATAGGAGAAATTTATAAAGTACTCACAGACGATGCATTAAAGATACTTTTACAAGCTTTTGAGGAATTCAGAAAAAAGACAAGCTCATTCCCTTCCTGGAAATATGCCATGATTTCCCCTATCCTAAAACAGGACAAAGACCCCAAAATAGTAACTTCATATCATCCCATTTCACTATTAAATGTGGACTGTAAATTTTTTACATCAATATTAGCTAACAGATTAATTCAACTGGTGCCTAACATAATAGGTGATGATCAAACAGGCTCCTAAGAGTACAATACAATGTTATCAGGCTCCTTCCCATAGTAGATCATGCTAACAGGGAAAAAAAGAACTATGAATTATTAGCCTAGACTTAAACAAGACTTTTGACACTATAAATTGGTCCTATTTATTTAAAGTATTAGAAATATATAACTTATCCCCTGACTTTATTGGTATAATTAACAGATCATATGTTAACTCAATATCATACATTAAAATTGGCGCTTTTTTATCAGGTCCGCTCAACATCCTAAAAGGCTCTAAACAAGGCTGCCCATTCTCCCCCTTATTATTTGGCCAATCAGAAGAACCTCTAGCTAACTTCATAAGAGCAAATTCTAATATAAAGTGATTTTCTGTTAGTCCAAGCTACATTTCTAAAATACAACTTTTTGTGGACAATGTCATGCTAACAATTGGAAATATAGATTCCTCTATAGATCATATAGCAAAATCCCTGCAAGTCTTTGAAGAGGTTTCAGGCATAAGCTTTAATCACACCAAAACAGAAACATTATTAATAAATAAAAAAAGTAAACACTTTACTAAGAAAACACAACAATTTTAACTGAGAAAATTATACCGTTAAGTACTTAGGAATATACATAAAGTCAAAATGGAATAATACTTTAAAAACTAATTAGAAATACCTATTATCCACAGTTAAGGAATTTTTAAATAGATGGAATAAAATGTATTTCATGATAGAAGAAAGACTTTCATTAATAAAAATTGTCATATTACCCAAAATTTTGTTCTACTTTCAAACTTTGTCTCCCCATCCAAAAAGTTAATGAAGCAACTAAATTCTGTTTTAATACATTTCGTATGGTTTTCTCAAAAGCCAAGAATCAGCCATGCTTGGAACTAGTGAAGCTGGACAGATGGTGGACTAGCATTCCCAAATTTAGAACTTTATGTGGAATCAGCCATATTTAATGTGATGAGCCAATGGTTAAACTCCAAATATAGTTCTAATTGGAAAAATCTCCATGTAAGTATCTTATTATCTGACATAGATACAAATATTGACAATAATATATTTTCAGAAAATAAAAAAATCTTCCTTGCTGTCAAAGAACATTTCTACAATACCAATTAAAATAAAAAAAAAAATCTCTTTTTACTAATCATATATTAGATAATTTTAAAAACATAAACAAAAATCATATGACAAAAAGCTTAATATTTGTAATATTTCCCATAGCATACACGGAGACATGTCTGGACTCTTTCAATGTATCTAAAATAAAAGTAATGGAAATGGAAGAAAATGGCTTAGTTTTCTGGCACTATTTTTCTGCAATAATATCCACGGACCATGTTCTCTTATGGCCCGGTATAACATAAAGCACAACAACTGGTTGAACAAACAAATATTTAGCGAGTACATAGTTAATTAATTCAAAATAAGTCATATCACCAGCATAACACCTCTTCCTAAAATACTTTCCCTTCTTTGTGAAATAAATACTTTGCAAGTTAATAATATTCTGTCATTGTCAAGTATATTATAAATATTTAAGAACCAATATACAAATCCCAGAGGACTCCTTATGGAATTTAAACAAATCCATTTTTTCAGATAGTGATAAAGAATTAGTACTTAAATTAATTAGTAGCACAATGTCATCCCCTTCTTGGAAAATCTTCACTTGGAAATACATCCATAGGAGCTTTATTACCCCACATAAGATGGACTTGATATCAAAAAATAATCTTAATAAATGTTGGAGATGTAAGGAAATACTTTATGCAGACTGGGTACACATGTTTCTTACATGCAAAATAGTAACTCCATTCTGGATAGAGTTCTGAAATTTTATAAAAGCATTGTGATTGGACAAGTGTGAAGTATCTGACTCATTATTACTGTTCAATGCACCAATACCCACACATATCCCCAAAATACAGGTGCACCTTCTTTGGTCCTTGCTTGCAATTGCAAGAAAAAATCATTACATCAAATTGGAAGTGTAAAAAAAATCTATCATTTACAGATTTTTTACTATTAGCTAAACTTGTACGTAATAGGGAGTTGCAAACTATTTCAGAAAGAACTACTAAGATAAGACATAAGAAATAAACTTGGTTGAAACTTGAAAAACTACTAGATAAAATGTAATCACAACAATGACTTTATATCTGTTATGTACATTGTAAATAGTTATTGTTCCATGTTATGATGTTTTTAAGACATATATTGTGCATATTTATATATCATATTTCTTGTATTATTTGATTTCTTGAAAAACAATAAAAATTTAAAAAAAAAAATGAAAACTGACATTGTGGTGTCAATAGAAAGAAGGTTTAGGAAGCCTAGCTTATGACTGATTATGCAAATTACATTTTAAAGAAATGAACAAGTAGTTGTAATTTCAAACTAGTGTTCTAATTCTACAGTGGGTGATCAACTTGATTTATCTTTACAATTTCCATACCGTTTGAATAGAATGCCACAAATCTCTGTATGCAAATTGAGCTATACTGGTTGTACAGCACTGCATAAACTGCTTACTAAAATCAGATTTTTCAATCTAGTCTATTGCTATTATTATTTTTTTTTAATCATTGTGCATTGGAGTCATCCACAATTAAATTTATTGATTTATAGAATGCTCCTTCTATAACCAGACTGGTCCATTAACTCTTTACAAGTATGAGTTCAGTCACAAGGGCAAGAACAGATGTATTAACTATGCAGTTTATTGAAAGTAGTAAATTCATGCAGTGAAGGAGGGGGAAGCCAGGGTACCCAAGGAGATCCATGGCTTCCTAGGAAGACTATGCAAACTCCACAAAAACAGGGAGTTTGTAGTAAGCCACTCTACACCTGAGACACTGTGCTGGTTCCTGTGATTTTCCTTATGATAAACCTGAGTTAAGACTGGCAAATGCCAGCTCTCTGTGAACAACTAAAATAGTTTCTTCTTTGTAAATTGTCAGTAAGCTCATCAAAAGTAATACTTTTTTGTTCATTCCTTATTCATAAAGGAAACAAGCATTTGTGGACATTAGAACAGCAGCAAATAAGGAGTACAGATTGTATAGTATTTTTTGTTTACAAGTCACATAAGAGGTTGCCTAAAATAGATGCAATGTACTTTTTTCAATTGTTCAATTTATTATTAAGTTTGATATGAATACAGCATTACTCAAGGACACATCTAACAAATGTTTGAGCCTGAAACAGCTGCTTATTTTTTCAATTTAAGTGCTCCAGAGACCACTTCATATGACATGCCTTCCTTCCATTAGCACCACAATATTTGACGTTTAAAGTTTGCCACAGTTTCACATTTTCTACTTTAAACATGTATGTCAGCAGCTGTTCATTTTTGCACAGCATAACTTATCATAGTTGCTATACATCAACAGTATAACTTGTAAGAAATCTGCTTCACAAGTGGTCCAATAACTGCTATGATAAAGCCCCAACATTGCTATCTGCAATAGAGAGTGCCAGTCAAAAAGTTTGCAAGAACTGTAATTTGTTTTTAGAATAATAAATGATTTTCCGGTCTACAGTTTCACACTGCTGAAATATTCATGCAACTCTTTGGGTAGTTGGAGTTTAGGTTGAAATGTAGGATATATGTTTTGCCGGGAAAGACAAATGTGGTTGTCTGGTTCTTCCAAAACCTGTAGCTTCAAGTTTTTGGTCCCATGACCTGCAGTCATTGCACTTTTAGTTTTGCTTAAGAAGTGAGTAAAAATGTTTGAGGAATAAATACACTTTAAAAATGTATATATTAATCAGTTATGCACATTTTCTTCCCACCTTCCGTTCTTCTAATGGAATCTGTGACATATCTGTGATACATAAGACAGTCTATTCATCAGTGGTATACTCATGCTATATGGCAGAACAATCACAGAAAGAGGATTCAGCCAGTCGCTAGAGTATCCTTGGAAGAGTAGTCTGTCACTGTTACTGTCATGAGAGTAGTCTGTCACTGTTACTGTCATGAGAGTAGTCTGTCACTGTTACTGTCATGAGAGTAGTCTGTCACTGTTACTGCCATGAGAGTAGTCTGTCACTGTTACTGTCATGAGAGCAGTCTGTCACTGTTACTGTCATGAGAGTAGTCTGTCACTGTTACTGTCATGAGAGTAGTCTGTCATTGTTACTGTCATGATTACTTCAACGATAAGACAAGTATGACATTGGGGAGAACAGTGAAACACATATTCCATTTTGCAATTTACAGATCATACTGATATTTTTGGAGCAGTTATCATAGGAAACAATGCTGTTACATGAATGTAGGTACAGATTGGACTAAAATTATCACTTCAAAAACTTAGGATAAATTATGTGGCTAGACAATTATGCTGTTTCTATATAGCATTTTTTCCTGTTTGATTGCATGTAAACAACTATTAAAATGTAGTAACATTTTAGAAAGTCTAAGTGAAAATGTACTTACTTTGTTGTTTTTATGAATAATAATATATGCACATCATAATATTCACTGTTGCTGGGATTCCTGCAGGTAGGCTGACAGCCAGCCCAACATCGAGAGATGTAACTTCCCCCTTCTGACTTCAGACCTTCCTTGCGACTCAGATGTCAGTATGTCAGTGTTATGAGGGGAGCATTGGCTGATGCCATCTTCATATCCTTCCTGCTATTGTTTGGGAAGTGAATGCTCATACAGGTGTCACTAGTGCATCATGCACACCATATTAGTGCATCATGCACACCATATTAGTGCATCATGCACACCATATTAGTACATCATGCACACCATATCAGTGCATCATGCACACCATATTAGTACATCATGCACACCATATTAGTGCATCATGCACACCATATTAGTGCATCATGCACACCATTTGGGAATCCTTTTATTATCTGCCTTGTTATTGCTGTTATTTGACTTTATAGATGCCTGATAGTGACTTCAAAAGCTTAACAACAGCCTTAAGTGCAAGAAGTAAATCCAACACAGTGGTTGTCATTCTTATTACTTGTTTAAACTAGGCCTGAAGCACAGCATTTGTATTTGTCTACCCTGTGTCATATCCAACCCAATGACAACTTTAACCAGTATCTCCCCTGGAATAGCAAGCTGAAATGATTCTGCATGCTTGATCCCATCATGATGTCAGCCTTAGCTGCACTCTAGAGAAAGTGTAAGCACTTAAAAACACCTTAAGGAGAAACGGGAATTGACAAAAAGTTTTTAGAATCAGTTGGCTTCCCCAGGAAAGCAGCACTCAAGTATTAGAGATGCATTTGCAAGCCCCCTACTCAGAGTCAATTGCTGCTGTAAGCCATATCCTAAACTGTTTTGAGACCAGCATGCTGTCCAATGGTGGATGCTGGCACATTTTCATTGGTCAAACCTACATTGCTGCCATTTACATTGGAAGCTGTTAAGTGCCACTGGAATGGATACCTATACTGTTATTAGGTATAGAGAGGTCAGTATCCTGACTCTGTTTAAATGGAAGTCAAAGGGGCAAAGTAGAGGTATGAGGCATTTGACAATGACCACATTTCTCACTTAAAATGCTGAGCCTCTACGTACCTGGAACAAATGTTAATCCTCAAAAGTCTGTTCAATCAGACTATTTCTAGAATGTATTTTTCTATGAATAACAACATTTAAAGTTATGTAGCACACTATAATATATGATAAAAATGATGGCATCACTTAACTTTTTTTCAGTTACAGTGGCTAATAATATATATCCTTTTTTATGATCTCATTAGTATACTTTACAACATGCTATTTTATTTTTGCATTCTTATGCCCATGGTGGCAGCATCTGTCCACAAGATATTGGTGCATACCTAGGAGTATACAACAGCAACATGCACTGTGTTTTTATGGGATCTGCAGTAACTGTGCCAGAAGTCATGGCAGTACAAATTATTTGACTTCTTGGTGGCACAATGGCACAATGGATAGCATTGTCACCTTTCAGCAAGAGGTTCTCTGGTTTGATTTTTAGTTTGGGTGCCTTCCATGCAGAGTCTGCATGTCCTCCCTATTTATTTGGGTTTCATCCTGGTTCTCCAGTTTCTTCCCACATTGCAAAGCCATACAGTAAGTGGATTTGACAGTCTAAATTGGCCTTATGTGTGAGTGTGCATGCAAATGTGTGGTGTGGAAGAATTACCATGGCAGGGCTAGCCACCTGACAGTATAAACTTTGCCTCTAGAGAGCTGTTACTGTTGAAGTGACACCCTGAACCCATGGGCAAAAATTGGAAAAAGGATGGACTTGTTACAGTAGTCTACCTAGTGGTATACATGCACATGCACAAATACTGCCCCTCTCTCTCTCACACACACACACGGCTATCTATGTAATAATGAAGGTACATTGCAATTAGATGTAAATATTTGTATATATCTAGATATCACCTGGTTCTTTTTACTCTGACTGGCAAAATGTCTTGTGGCTGCTGACATTTATACGCCTATGGATAACACAATATTTTTATGCATGTTTTAGTTTGCTTTTAGTATGTATTTTTAAACAGCTTTTTTTGAATTATCACTTGTGATATTGGCAGATTTACATTTATACAGAAGTAATCAAACTATTAACAAATCTATATTAACAAACATTATACTTCATATATATAGATATCTTACTATATGTCATATAGCAACATTACATAAATTATGCAATTCTTGCCCCCCCCCCCTTTTTTACACAAGAAACATCTCTACTAAGCTGTCACTTATGACATAAGCAATCATAGATTTATATAAATGAAAACAAACCACACCAACACAATCCTAGTCGCAAGCATTTTACATCACAAACCACACCAGCACACTCCCATTTGCAAACATTATACATAACTTATAGTCTACCCAGTAAGCAGGGTATTACTTTTGTATGCTGTTTCATCAGATTTACTTTTAGATCAAATAAGTAAGAGTAGCTTAAAAAAAAAAAAAAAAAAAAAAAAACAGCTGGGTTCCCAAGTCCCAGGTTAAATAAATGCCAATTCCTGCTAGGTATCACAATTGGAAAAAATGACAGTGTAGAATACTCAAGGCACAGAGGAATTAGTACAATGGGGTTAGGCAAGGCCCAGAGGGTGGATAGCCCCCTGATGTAAAAGGAAGTAGTAGTCCACAAAAAACACAAAAACAGACAGATCAAATAAGAGCCATAAACATGATAGAGTGGACTACTGAGGATAAGAAAGGAATTATGTATTGTTACTATTATGCAAGAAGCTCATAATTTCTGGATAGAAGATATTGCAAAAGATTAAGAGAAAAATTACAGGAAAGAAAAATATTTTAACAAGAAAAACTGCCAAAAGCTTCAAATGCTAATCTGTGTAATACAACAGATTTATGAAAAACATTATATAGACCAATAAATTTTGGGCCGTTTGGAAAATGAAGTGACTGAGTGAGTGCAAAAATATAAAGAACACAACCTAGACATTTTTGAAAGTATAAAAAAAGAAACATGGACATGGGAAAGAAAGAGATACCTGATATGGTGTAATATTTATCTATGCAAAGGAGAAAACCAAACTAATCAATACAAACAAAGTAGCTTCAATAATATTTGAAGAGAAATACAGGCAAAAACACTGAGATATGGATAATTTTACAATACCAAAAAAATAAGAAAACAAACCTGGAAGCAGAAAGCAGGATTAGTAATGGATAAGTTAAAGAAATAGAAAATGGAGTTATAGAATACCTACAAAGTGAAGGATTTAGTGTAGACAGTGTAGCACAGGTTATGTCACAGCACGATGGAACAATGAGCTCCCAAAGTAAAGAGAAACAGGCAGAGCAACAGACATCTGAAGAGGAAATATGGACATGGGAAAGAAAAAGCGATTTAATAAGTGTGCAACATTTATGCAAAGGAGAAAGCAAATCTAATCAATATAAAAATCAGCACCAAAGATATTTGAAGAGAAATACAGGCAAAGGCATTTGGATATGGACAATTTTGCAGTACAAAAAAATAAGAAAAGAAAGGAGAAAGTAGAAAAGGGGATTAGTAATGGAGAAGTTAAAGAAATAGAAACTGAAGTTATAGATTACCTGTGAAGTGAAGTATTTAGTATAGAAAACCCAACTTTGGTAATGTCACAGCATGATGGAACAGTTCCCCACATTAAGGATCAGCAGATGGAACAATAAGTATCTGATCACTTGCCACATGAAGATATGTTGGAGCCTTCAACAGGAAACCAGTACAAAAGTTCAGCTGGAGTTGCAAAGCAAGGGAAGGAACAGGAAACGGTGGCAAATCTGACACAATGTTGTGAAGTGATAGGCCAGTGAGTTATCATATGAAAGATCAACAGAAAATGCAGGATGCAGCTGAAGAGAATATGTCACAAGAAGATGTTCTGGAACTTTCTGATGGATGCCCAGAAGAAATGGAGAATAAGAACTGTTCCCTCCATGTAGAAGAAAACAGATCTAAGGGAAGAGTTGCTTGATTTAATTCAGATGGGTAGACATATTAAGCTCTATGGATGAAATAGATTACAGAAAGTCAATAAAACCCAAAATATTAGAAGTCTAATAAAACAAATGAACTTAGAAGATATGCAGAAGGAAAAGTAGCAAATAAACAATTTACTGCAGACCCAAAAAAGTTTTATATAGAATTTGGAAACAAAGCCAAAGGAATAGAAGCACTACCAAAGAAAGAAGAAATAGATACACTTGTGAGAAATATATGTGAAAACCCTGTGTAACATAAAAAAGATGCTGAATGGATATACAAAGTAAAAGAAACAGTAAGAAGTTCAAATGTATAGGTTATGAAATAGGATGAAGTAATGGCCAGACACATTTAAATCAAATTAAGAAAATTTCCTAACTAGAAAACCCCAGTCCCAAGATGAAGTGCCTAACTTTTGGCTACAAGTATTAACAATGTTACACGAAGATTTACAGTATCCCTGAGTAAAAGCTACTTATACATGCACCTCAAACAGACACCAACTTAGTTAACGACAAGAAAAGTGATACTCCTCCTTAAAAGTGAACCTGCAAGCTATCCTAAAAACTATAGCTCAATAATTTGTCTTTCGACTATGTATAAAACTACATACTGGAAGTGATGGCGATAGAGTTTATAGTCATTTTGAAGTAAAGTCAATCATGGCAATAGAGGAAGAGGGTAACAAGAAAAATCATATGGATCAAAGGATCATTTGTCGTTACATAAAGTCACAATGGAGAATTACAAAAAGCAGAAGCATGTAAGTATGGTATGGCTATATGACAAAAAAAGCATTCAACAGCATCCCACATTCATGGATAAAGGAGTACTTACAGATGCGTAAGATATAGCCTGTATTGCTCAATTACAATATAATGACCATTAAACATTAGCAAACAACTTTGTAGCTAAGCCACGATAAAGGACAAATTATTATCCCAGGGAAAATTTAAGGATATTCCATGGTGATTCTGTCACCACTGTTCTTTTTTCTTGCCCTTAACCCATTAAGCTGTCTACTTAACAAATGTGGCTCCCAGACAACATCAAAGTGTAAAGACTTTTCATCTTCTTCTTGTGGATGATTTAAAACTGTATACATCAGATGAGGAGCTGAAAGCAGAACTGGAAGTAATCAAAACTTTTGCAGATGAGATAAGAATCTCATTTGGTCTTGATAAACATGCAAAAGGAACATCTAAACCAGGAAAGCTATACCAACAAAAACAAATATCAGTCTGGGACAGGAATGTGATATAAAGGAACGTGAGCAGGAGGGAGTATATAAATATTAAGGAACTCATGAAGGATCAACAATAAAACATGAACAAACGAGAATAAAACACAGTAAAGAATGTTTTAGAAATCTAGAATTAATACTGAAAACAGCCCTGACATCCAGGAATAAAGTCCAAGCTATAAACCAATATGCAATTCCTCTTCTAACTTACAGTTTTGAGGTGACTGACTGGTCCCACAAGGTATTGCAACAGTTGGACAGGAAAACAAGAAAAAAGTTTCATGCTTATCAAATGATATATTAAAATCAGAGTTTATACCAAGATTATATATTTCTAACTCTAAAAGAAGTGCGTGCCTCCTTGAAATTGGTTACATGTGTAGATCTGCAATCTAAGGATTCCATACATATCTGCTGACCTCAGCATTCCCAAACATTGTGAAAATTTTGAAACATAAAGAGAACAAATCTAAAATGACTTCCCTGCTTAGCTTACCAGAAGTATATCAGTACTAAACAAGAATAAAAATCAAACCAGAAGTAGACAAAAATCAAGCTATAACTGAATGCGCCAAAAAAAAGAAAGAATTTAAGGGGAAGGATCAAATGAGCAGGAAAGAAATGTGACAATTCTCATCTCCTTAACCATCCCTGCATCAGATCTTAATTTAACTGAGGTTGTTCCAGTGGTATAGTTGCAAGTATAGAAAACTGCTGGAAAAACCTCATGCCAATTAATATCTGATGCAGGAATGGATAAGATTATGAGAATTTAGACCGAAAGATGAAAGGTTAATATTAATAGCCCAGGATAATGTACTAACTACACATTCGTTTACAAAGTCCATCAAACCTGTGGGAAAAACAGAGAGATGTAGGTTCTGGAAAACAGAACTGGAAACAGTCACATATCTTATTGCCGGTTGTGATATATTAATGGCAGAGGGCATGTATAGTAAAAGGCATAATAATGTGACAAGATGGATGCATTGGGATTGTGCAAACATTGCATTATTGAAGTAGCTGAGGAGCACTGGAAACATGAACCACAAAGCATTGTAGAGAATGATGATGGTTGTATCACATGGGATTGCCATTTAGCAACAGTTCAAAAAAATAGCTGCAATAAAACCAGATATAGTGGTCCATAAAAGGAAGACAAAAGTAGCATTGATCATTGAAACTGCTACACCCAATAGTTACAGTGTCTTACATACAGGGAGACACAAAGTCATGAAATACCAGGATTTGCTGGTAGAAACAAGGGCAATGTCAAAGAAATATACCCAGACAGTTCCAATAGTAATAAGAGCAATGGGCCTTATAAAAAATTATTTAGCCATATTTAGACATGCTACTGATACATGTAACAATCAATTCTGTACACATTGTAGGTGCTGCAAAGAGCATTTTTGGCTAACATCAAAAACTGAAACAATACTAATTTCTCAAACTTCAATCATACTTTGACTTAGGAATGGGATCCTTTCCTGTCATCATTTTAGAAACCCAAAAGAGTTGGAAAAAGAAAACTGATAGGTCAAATAATGCGTAGCAGATTTTATCTACTGGATTTGGAGTGTTTGTGCATAGAATGTGATTCCTGAGTTAGAGCAGCTACATTCTATTGCTATGGTGACTGTTTTTACTTCATGTTATACATGCTATATTGGTTAATTTAAAGTTTGTCAAGTCTGACTTTCTAAACAACCTAAATACATTTGAATGGATCAGATATTTCCTTCAGATTTCTATGCCTCTTCAGATACTAATGTCAATTTAGAAACAGATGTACAAGTCTTAGAACCACAAGTATCACAAATCCTGATGTGTATCCCCCGATCCTAATGTGTATCCCCCGATCCTAACCAGTATTCCACAATTATGAACAAAATGTGACTGAAGAGGAATGGTTTAGCCACTAATTTATTTTTTTTACCTTTGGACTGTAACAATGTTTCAGTGTTAAACAAAGGATTAGAATTTATTCCACATCATATGGTTCTTTAACACAGCTGGTATTCAAGTCATTGTCATGACTCTTGCATTTAATAGACTAGCAATAATGTACAAGAAAGATGAAATGAAATACTGGAGATGTGGACACCCTGATGCTGACTGTATACATTTGGCTGTTAATTGCAAAATAATTTCCCCATTTTGGTTAGACTTTAATTATCTTTGTAAAGTTCTGTGAAATACCAACTGTATAATTTCTGACTCCTTTATCCCTTTGTCAATGTTCCTGTTCCTGAACGCATTCCTAAAAAAATAACTTTTTACTACGGCTTATCCTCTCTATAACAAGGAAAATGTTACTAAAAATTGGAAATCCTAATCTACTCCTGTCTTTTAAGTTGAGTTTGTTCATTTTGTAAAATACATTTGTAAGAATAAGATTGCTGCTATAAAAACAAGAACTAACAACACAGATCATCATTTAATTGATTTGACAAAATTGTCTAATCTGTTAGAGAAATATTAAGTGTTCTATATATTTATATATATATATATATATATATATATATATATATATATATATATATATATATATATATATCTTGTTTTTTTAGTTGTTATGGACATTGTACATAGTTTGTTTTTTGTTATAAAATGAATAAAAATATTTTTGGGAAAATATTTTTATTCATTTTATAGCACAATAAAATGAATAAAAATATTTTGGGGAAAAAAGACTCAAATTTAAAGTATTGTTTTTTTTTTAATTGAACAACAAGTGAAAATCAGATAGCTGTATTAAAACATATACATTTTGAAGTTTTGCCTTTTAGAATATTGCTCTATTGAAATATTTAAGTTCTTCATTTCAGCCTCCATTTCACTCTACTATAAATGTTTTAAAACAAAGTGTTCTAAATAGAACTTTTTGCACATAGAAATATTTATAGATTTGGGAATAGTGCAACTTCATTAAAAGGACAGACTTTGTGAAAGATAAAATGGGATGCAAATGTTGGTTAACAGGCTGATGAATGGGATGGGAGGTTGCTTGGACTAAGAAGTCCAATGTTATAGAAGCTTGAGGACAACTAGGATACATTTGCATGCATAGTATGATCCTGTGGATAAATTAAATGAAGTTATTGATACTTTCTTTAATAAAACAACTCAGCATAAATTATTATGAACTATATAAGTCTCAGTTGGCAGCAGATAACCCTAGATATCTTCAATTCTATTTGCTAACCAAAGACTTATCTTCTCCCTGATAGACCAATAGTGGGTGCATAGAGTTCCTTGAATGAACCTCTATCAACTTATTTGGAGTTTTACCGGAAACCATTATTAGGTAATGTAAAATGAAGAATGATAAACAATACTGTGGGCATAATAATTCAATTGCATATTGATATTGTTCCTCTTTTATCTATGCTGGATGCCAAGAGTTTATATATCATTGTAACAAATTAACACAGTATTAGGGTAATAAAATATTGAATGGATGCAAATAATCCATATGAAGACCAATTCACAGAATTTGTATTGACATTGTTGAGGATGGTGATGGAAATGTATCTGTTTTATTTTGAAACCAACTACTCTCTCTAGTCACAGACTACAGGTGTGTGAGTTATTGTTGCTCCTATTCATAAAGACTTATACATGGGGTATTTAGAACAGTCCCTTGTTTCGGGTAGCAAACACAATCTCTATATTCAGTATTTTGAAATGTATAGAAGACTCCTTGATGACTGCTGGGTGTTGCAAATGGTACATTGAATGGTTTGCAAGTTTTTATTTTCTGTTTGAATTCTAATAGTTTAAAATTAGGCTAATGCTGAGACATAATCAGTTCACCACTAAATATGTAGATGTAGCAGTAACTAAATCAGTTAATGACTCTGCATTGGTATCTTCATATTGGTAGCCCTTTATTCTAAAAAAAAATTTCTATTG
>NC_056728.1:1895904418-1896041918 GCF_019279795.1 Protopterus annectens | reverse complement strand
TTACAACAGTTGATCCTGATATTTACATTGGTTACATAAAGGCACTGTGTTTGAAAGACAGAAAGTGTGCGTGTGTGTGTTTTTTTTTTATTTGAAATCTATCATTTTTTTTATACTAAGGCCAATAATTATGTTTGGATGCCTCTGAACTTTAATGATATTTTAATGAACAAAAATAAAAAATAGAGGTCCTTACACACTACATACTTACAGAGTTGATTACACCTCTTAAAAGCAGATACATTTCCATAAGGATTAAACCAAGCTTATGTTAGTTATTGCTCCATGATAATTAAGAGTTTCATTAATTATTGTTGTAATCTGTAGTTTTGTTTTAAAAAAAATCACTTGATTTTTTTGTTGTTAATAAGGTTTTTATTTCATTACTGTCATCATTTGTTCTTCTTAAAAAATTCTCACTTGACAATTATCTGTATTTATATTCTTGGTATATAATAAATAATCCTTTGTAGTTGAAACTGAAATATTTTAGAAGTATGTTTATAGTAAATGTTGTACTTATAAGAAAAAAATAAAAGTGTATATAAAGCAATTGAACTGCAGTCTAAAGTATAGAGGCTACATAGCTATTATAGCAGATCTTCATTGGTAAACTAGGTATAATACATATTGTTAAGGATTTTACTGTGCTCTTTTCAATTGTGTTTGTTACACAATATATTTAGTTTTAGTTGTTGGTGCTTTTTTGTGGCTTCAAAATTATTTGTTGCAGTTATCAATAATTGTATTACATTTGCTTTAAAAATTTAAGGAACACTGATAATATAGGAGTGTATGGACTGTGACATGTTTTTAAATCAGTGACATGCTCTTCAAAAGATGCTTGGTTTCCTTGCACACATTAATTGAAATCATATGTCACATTCGGGGAAAGCTATTAATGTTAATTATACTTATGGTATGATATGTGCCTGGCAAACTTCCCCTCCAAATCAGAACTTGCTTCCACTCTAAATTAAAAAATGCCATATACTTTATTCCTTCAAAAGAGAGTTAGACAACTTGTTGGCTATCATGGATGACTGGTAAAAGATGTATTTATTATTTATTTTAAATTTGTTTACCGGGAAATTCCAACTGGGAAGCTATCATTTTTCAGTGGAGGCCCAGGGAGAAAAGCTTAACTATGAATAATTTAAGATTGCAAAAATAAAAGATATTTCCTCTAAGGAAAAAAAAAACATTGCTCCACAAGGAACAAAATAAAAGAAGTTACAAACTCAACCATGTATATTAGAAGCAAGGATCTTATCAAATAATATGAAGGCATGGAAGAACTATGATTATAACTAAAAGAGTATAATGTCATAAATAAATGCGATAAATTCTAACTCTGCATCACTTCTTAAGGAAACATTATTTCCAATAATTGCTGAAGTGTATAAACAAGATTTTCCCCATGATAGGTCTAGAAACAATGATCACGACCTAGGAAACAGAGTAAGATGTCACAGAGTCTCTTAAAAATTCAGCTAGCAGAGTTATTCTTGATGTTTCATTCTTGGAGAGTCAGGTATAATAAGAAATACTGAGGTAGTGGATGAGGGCAGTGCAGTTGAAGAACTCCTTGATGAAAGTAAAGGAAATGCAAATGATAAAGATAAATAAAAAATGATTATAGAAAATATTAAAATAAGCCTGAACTTAATAATAGGTGTGTAATTTGGGATGAATCCACTGAGATGACTGATTCATATCAATGTCTGGAAATGCAAATTAGTCTGAATGATAGTCATCGTCACAATTTATTTATTTATTGGCATTTGTTTACCGGGAAAGTCCATTGGGCCAAAAAGAACCCATTTTTAGTTGAGTCCCGGGGAGAAAAGGTCCACAAGAAAAACAGCACTATAAAATTACATAATATTGGAACAGTTTGTATTAATAATAAGCACAGTTATTACAGGCAGTACAGATACAAAAATACATTATGAAAATATAAGTGGTACAGAGAGGTAATATACCAACATAAGTCATTTAAGTAAATCCAAGGTACATGTTCTAGTACATTCTAAAGTGACTCTACAGTCTAGGGAACACTTATGAGTGTAAATGTCGAGTTATATAGGATGTGTATTAGAAGTAGGGAAAGGTTTGTGCTAGGAGTAGTGACTGTGAAGAAGTAATAGGAGTCAAGGTTTTGGAGGATGGAAGTTGAGAAAAAAAGGTGATATGATGTAAGGAAGAGGATTCAGGTCTTAGGAAGATGGATGTTAGCAATATTTTAACTGTGGCTAAAGAAAGAAAAATGACAAGGCATTTGACCTTATTGAGTGTCGATATACAATTAGAGAGTGGCCATAGTGAAACAAATGCAAAGGAGGATAGAAAATAGCATTTACATGTCTTTCAAGTTAGAAAGTATTTTCATTAAGTACACTAAACTGAGGGAAAATCGAGAAAGAAAGACAGGAAATATATAGTACTTTATTTCAAAACATTACTATTAGATATGGCACACACAAAAAACAGAACTGTCCAGCCAAATTGTGGCATATATGATTTAAAACTATAAAGGAAGCAAAGTGGTTTTAGGGACAAAAAATTAAGGAGACTACAGTTAAGCATGCATATGAAATAGCAGAGTAACATTTATGTCTCAGTATATTTGCTGAGCATGAAATTACAGACAGTATCAAAGAATCAAAGCATACTTAGGAAGGGAAATGGAGTTTGGGATACTGCCACCTGTATGGCAATGAGAACTTCTCAGAATGGGACCTAACAAGCACAGAGTTCTATGATGCCTAGTAGGTGCATATTAGTAGACAATATAGATTTATTGCTTCATAGGTGCATACTAGACTAATGACTGCTAAGGCCCTTATAAGCCTAGCCAAGCAACTAAATGTGACTCATAAATATGATTTATATAAGGGATTATTTAATGTCTTCATTTGTCCATCAAGGACATAAACAGCAGATCAAAGATGAATTTCCAGTTTCAGATTCATTGGTCCAAGTTGCTCTTAGGAAGGGTTAGGGATCATCTCTGCTTCATGTGGATCCTGTTCCAGAGAACTGGAATTCTCTGAGAGGCATATCTGTCTGTCGGTCTAACAGGTACTATTTATGTTGCAAGCAAAATGTAGGTCTTTTTATCTAGTAGTGCTGATGCTATTTGTTTTGTAGATGTGCAAATGTTTCATCAAAACAGGGTCCAAGGATGCCTATTATGCTAGGAAAAGATCATCTCTCAGAAGTCTGTATGATACTGAATACAGAGATAGAGCTTTGAGGCTATCAGAGTAGGCCTTTTTTTCTGTATGGAACCTTTGTGGATGATCCATTTGCTGCATATATATGTTCAGGTCAATACCAATGGGACCATTATACTCTAAGAAGTGTCTGATGAGGGCCAAGTACAATGATACAAATGGTACAATGACCTCTCTGCACCTAGATGCCAAGACCTTACTTATAAGTTGAGAAACACTGATGGATTTTCTTACTAACTTGACCACATATTGGTCAAAAGCTAAGTTACTATCAACAGTATATCAGTTCCCAGAACCCTGACTAGTGAATCAACTTTTAGGGGTGGTTTATTAATGATGTAGTCACCCGGGGATGCTGATTTCCCAGAAGGTGCTATAATGCATTTCTTGGCATTGGGCTCTAAGCTATGGCTTTGGCATAAAGTGTTTGTCTTTGTTAGACCTTCCTGAAGTCTGTTCAAATTTTGGGGGGAGGGATTCAATGACTGCTCCCAGTTTGCAACCATCTGTGAACCTGGTCAGCCAGAGGCTTTTAACATTGGCTTTGCCCTCAAAGACAAAGATGTCAAAGAGGAGTGGGCTCAGAACAGAGGGACTCTATTAGTGACCAGTCATTGTTGTGGAGGTGACCTCACTGATCTTACCCTCTTAGGCCCTATCCATGAGGCAGCTAGCTATCCAGGTTATTATAAATGGATTTATGCCAAGTTATGCAACTTTTGAGGGTGCTTGAGTGAGGCATTGTATGAAATGCTTTAGCTAGACCTAGAAAGGCAGTATGCACCACATTCTCCTCATCTGTTGCATTGCTGACCTTTTCACAGACGTCCACTGGGTTCTGTAAGAATAGCCATCCTTTGGCAAAGTCAAATTGGAATGGATCCAGTGTCTGGAGGATTCTTATGCCCTTGATGATAATTTTCCATGATAATTCTTTCTGTGGATTTCCAAATAACACTAGTAAGACTAATGGGTCTGTAATTTCCAGGACCTCCTGAATGTCCTCCCTTATGGAAGGGGATGACCATCACAGTCTTATATTCTAATGCCATAAAGCCTGTTTTAAGACTACAGTTAAATAACGACTCTAGGAGTTCTGATAAATCATATTTTATGCTGTTCATGAGGCATCCTGGGATGTTATTGGGGCCCACTGAGGCTGTGCTTTAGTGGGTGCAGTCAGTACATGCTCACTAGTTATAGATGTAGGGGTTATGATTGAAGGTACTTCTTGGGGGTGGTTGTGAGTGAGAGGTGGGTAAAGTTGTAACTGAATTTGTTTACTAACAGGTTTGCTATATCACCAGATACGGTGAATGTGGCACCATTAATGACTTGTTTAGCACATTGCTATGTGCTACCCCTGAGGTTTCTGACTTAGGTGAACAAGAAATAGAATTAATGGGGATTAAGCAACCTGGGCAGGCAATTATTCTGCAAGAAACTAACTCCATGAAGGAGAAATTCATATAATTGATGAGACAGCCAAGGAAACATATGATGGACAGTGATGTGAGGTTTTATATGGAGAATTACTCTATCTTTACTAGATTACAGGGGGAATGTTGACAGTGTTGATATTTGCATAGAAAGGTCTCAGAGCAAACATGTTTTACTACGAACAAAGATGACATTTCCAAACAGAATAGAAATATGCCTGCTGGGGGTTAGAAATCATAAATTATGTACAGAAATAGTGGACAGGCCATTGAAGCAAGTTTGGTCACAGTATGGGAGTATTCATTTTCAGAGGTCACTGAACCCTTCCTTATCACAAGAACATTTCTTCCAGAAGCCATTGATTTATTTCAGTGTCAGATGATTACAGGGGAGTAGGCAGCACTGGCACAGGAAACGACAGCCAGGAGATCTGTTGCTGCATTAAATGGTGGCTTATGGTAAGCAATGAGGATTGAATTGATTTACAATAGCTTTGTCACCGGGGATGTTTTTCAGCTTTGATTGCATACTTTGTGGTAAGACAACAGTATAAGAAAAATATGTGATAACGCACTTTCCTCAGATTGTTTGGTAGAACTAGAAGAAGCCAAAACCAGGTTACAGTAGAAGAATATGGAGACTGCAATTGTGCCTTACATACGTCCTGAATGTGCTTACTTTTATTTAGATAGCAGTTTTAGTAGGTGCGGTAAGTTGTGCAAAATAGAGATGATGCAGAACTATTCCATCCAAGACATGAGGTTAAATATTTTTTTCAGATGACATTTTCATTTTTTTAATGAAATAGAAATGCATTATTTTTAATCTGTGGGGATTCCTGAGTGCAACACTATGGATACTGGTGTACTTTCATTCTCTCTGCTTCACATGACAAGGGTCTGATGCAGTGATCATGATTTATTAATAAGAAGACAAATGAAAATTAATCTGTCACACACTCAAGATATTAATAAGACAATGTTTAACAAACAGATTGAGAGAAAGAAAATAGTTGATATCATAGCATAAATCAAGGTATTCCACATGGATCATTCTTGTACCATAGTTATTTAATTATTTGCATGCCTAATATAAATATTGATGTGTATTTTATGGAATTTATGCTGATAAAAAAAAACTAAAAAAAACAATTAGCTCAGATTCAAATTGAAATACTCAAGAGATGGGTTTAGTTTATTTAAATATGTGGGTTATGTAGAATAGCATGAACCCTAATGGAGGAATAACAAAGTATATGTCTTTTGGAACAAATAAAAGAAAAAGATCCTATATGTTAAATAGCTCAGTATTACAGCAAATGAAAACCTTCTATTTAGGAAAGCTAGTTCATCAGAACTTGACCTTTGGGATTCACATTTAAGCACACTCTGTTTTCAACAAACTAAGTTGTGGGTAGTATAGTATGCATATTCAGAGGAATTGAAAACATTTTGATTATAACTCTTCAGACCTGAACTAAAATATGAACCCTTAATGCAACATTCTTGGAGAAACAGTCTGACAGACATTTGAAGAATATTTACAAATAGAATTAGAAAATTTAGCATTGTAAAATGAGAAAGCAGTTAAACTTATTCTCATCTATTGAAAATTGAGAGTAGAACTGATAATGGTACATAAATACTATCAGGGACCTTTTTATTTGAGGGTACAGAACTACAGCGCTTTCCAGTTAGGAAGCATAGGCTACGAAGGCTCTCTTATAAAAATACTAGCACTTATAGCTGATTTTCTCCAAGAGAGGTGCAATAATGGAAAGAATTGCTTGAAGATATTAAAGCTATTGTGATATAAACAATTTTGGAGCTAGTTTCTGTTCTGCTGATCATTGTTTTAAGGCATAAAGGCAGGCAATATGGACTGATCATACTTCTCATTGCCTGTAGGTTTATACTGTGTTGTTAGTGCTCTGTGGAAAAAGGGAAGGGATGGTTCCTAAGTATACTTTCACATGCTAGGAAATCTTATGTAACATTTTTTGGTCATGGATGCTAAAGATCATTAGCTTAAATGTGTCTTAGATTAGTAGTAAACAGTTTTTTAAATGACAAAAATATTCCTCATCTTGAAAATATGCCCATATAGAAACATATTGTATTTAATCCCTCTATCATTATTCTGCTCTAATCACATATTTGAATGCGCTTGGACAATCTGTCGTATCTGTTTTCCAAGATTCTCTTGTCGTGTCATTTGTTTAATTTGCTGTAACTTCTGTGATTTAATGTAGATACATCATAGCAATGTCAAGTTGTGATCTGCAGGTGCAGAATAACAGAACTATTCATCTAGGTTCACATAGTTCACATTGTAGGCTAATTAACTATAGGAACGTTGCTAATTAAAATGTATTTGCTTAAAGTGCAATTAACCGATGTTTCTAAGATTAGTTTCAGAAGATTGTATCTGAGTTCATACTGAAGCTATAGCAATACATTATACAAATCTGCACTGTACAAGAACTGTTCAGTTGCACACATGCACACACACAGACAAGTACACACACACACACACACACACACACACACACACACACACACACACACACACACACACACACACACACACACACACACACATACACAATCATGATTTTCTTCTTCTTCCAGGTAGAAAAAGGGTACATTTGTATTTAGTTTTCCTGTTTGTTTCTAAGATTATATATTTTATTTCTGTAGTCACCCTATGTGTCAGCAGGGCTTGGACAGTGTCAGCAGGGCTTGGACAAGTCTGTGACTTTCCACATCTTGTTAATAGATGTGATGGGAGTTACAAGTTGTGGAACAGAACTATGAAGTACCAATGTTTTGTTAGTCTATATTTACATAACAACAATATTCACCATAGCATTTGGGTCATAACATAAGAGAGCTGAGCAAGCAGTTGAAATCATATGTACTCATCTGTAACTCATTTAAACATTTAAACAAATAACTAAAATGGTGTCTATCCTTACTGAAAGTTTACCATAAAGTTATGTTGTGAGTCAGATCAAAATGAGGAATAATTCAGATAATTATTAATCTGCAGACAGCTTTTGTACAGGGCATAGGCTATAGGTTGAGGAAAACTTTAGTCCTATTAATATTGGCATCCTTAATGTTGACTGCTTTGAGAAATGTGGACATTAATCTTTTCTTTCCTTAAGTATATAAGACTTTGCCACTCCAGTGGCATAGGCACATAAAGTCCGATTGGTGACTACCGGAGTAGCAAGGAGGGATGGGTGTTACCATTCTTGGGGGAGTCTCTGATGGTGATCCTTTGTGAGAACTAGAGACATTATTCCCTGAGGGCATGTCTGTAAAGCAGAATAGTGTGAGGGCAAGGCCTCGCTGCTGCAGAGGCTGTGGAAAATGTTGCACACCTCCATTGCACGGGAACTCTAGACTTCACCACAAAATCGCAGGGGGTGAAAAAGGGTAGGTCATAAGTAAAATCTCCATGGCTTCAGGATGTCATTATATCTTTGCTGTTCATGTTTTAAAATTCAGGCAGTGGACCAGGGGTGATTGGAGTTATGGTAAAACTAGTGAAGGATGTGGGGCACTCACTAGATTGACTGTCAAATAGACAGAAGAGGATAAAAAAGAGAGCTAAAAGAGCTTGGATGATGTCTCATCTGTCAGGCTATAGTCCATTAATAACTATGTTGGTTCAACTGTGTAATTAGCTAATATTTTAATGACCAACTTAGCAAATCCACCATCTCAGTATTATCCATTCTAATTAATATTTGAATCATGTTTCTGTTTTTCGGTGACCAGTGCTATCAGCACACTCTAATAAAAGAGAGACTAAGTGACAAAATAAAAAAATAATAGTGACGCTGCAGACATCAATGGCTATAATGCCATATACATTTCTTATCACACGATTCAGATGTCCTACAATTTGGGAACGTCATCTGGTGGCCTTTCTAAAAGCTTAAGGATGAGTTTTACTGCCTTCATTCTAAAAGGATGCAAGTGCACTGGATCTTCGGTTGCTTAAAATATGGACCATGAGTTGTTGGTATTTATCTAGCTGAAAGCCTTCACCCGGACAGCAGTTGCAGAGCCCCAAACAAGCAAACTAAGTTCAAAGAATGGCTAGCACCAAATGGGGACAAAATCTTCTTTAATAGTAGACAGACTTTGGCCACAAAGAGCCTTTTTCAATGTCAGAATACAATTGAAGGAAAATTCAACCTTCTTTTTAAACTATTAGAGCACCACCCAAAGCCCAATAGATACCAATAAGTCATAAATAGTTAATTAAATCCGAATAAAACAAATTAAAACACCAGCACTCACCACCAATATTAACTATACATTTCACAACAAATAGAAATATACAAAAGCAAAAACTGGATACATAAAATATAAAAAATACATATGGAAAAATAACATAAATATATATGTCTATGTATGGATGTACATACAAAAGCAAAATTGATGCATTGAACATAAAAAGTCCATAAAGAAAACAGCATGTATACATACATATGCAAAATTGATGCATATAATATAAAAATATATTTTACAAATGTTCATTTAGAGCTCAGGGAAAAAGTCCACCAAACCTAATGATCCAACCTTTTCTTTCCTTGTTAATATTTCATGCCATTTGGTTTTAATAAACTTATATCCACTTATTTTGTCAATAATAGTGAAATGGAAACAAGCAGTACTATGTACAAGAGAATGTTTATATAAAACATTAGTAATGACTCTATTTCTCATATTGCTGAGGTGTTCTGATATACGTAACTTCATTGGTCTGAACGTCTGTCCAATATGGAATGCAGAGCAATTAGAAGAGGCCAAATACACCACCCAATCACTGCTACAATTGGCCAGCACTTTAATTTGATAGACCTTTGGTATATTTTTACTACTAATCTCCTTGGATTTAACTACATGTTTGCAAAAACTACAGTGACCACAAGGAAAACACCCCATAGGGGTAGTACCATCCAGAGTACGTTGGAATTTAATATTGGGTAGAAATATCCATTTGTAAAAACTGAAATGACCTCCCAAGGTGGTTCCTCTCCAGAAGGAAAATGCACACCTATCACCCAAAATTTGTCCAAGATATTCATCAGCCAGTAAGATGTCCCAATGTCTCTGCACAAGATTAATTAAATGTTGAGTATTCCTACCAAAAGTGGTTGCAAATCTAATCTTTCCAATGACACCAGACTTTGGTTTGTTGTATGTCAGCAACTTATGTCTCAGCATTTGGTCCACTTGATTCTTAATGAAAGATAAATGAGTGGGGGAATACCCTCTTTGTACAAACTTGGTTGTTAGGTCAGCATTGTAGTGAAGCAAATCATCCTTCCTAGAACAAATACATCCAATGCACATATACTGAGATTTTGGAATGTTTCTTATGATGTGTCTTGGATGACAACTGGATGCATGTAACAAGGAATTAGAATGGAAGGGTTTCCTATAGACAGAACTGGTTAAAATACCATCAGCCTGTTTGTTACCCATGACATCCAAAAAGGATATGGATTTTTTTGTCATAACTGACTATAAAATGAATACCCCATTTGTTATCATTAAGATATTCTAAGAATTCCTGTAAGTATGTAACATCCAACTTCAATACCATCCAGCAGTCATCCAAGAAACGTCTCCAAATATCAACCTCTAGCAAAAAAATGTTATGATTGTTGTCATAAATTCTAGTATGTTCAAGGCACCCCATGAATAAGTCAGCATAAATGGGGGTGAAAGGAGCCCCCATAGCTGTCCCCTTCAACTGGAGGTAACAAATGACATTGAAATAGAAAGCGTTTTTTGTCAGCACATGTTCAGTTAAACATAATAGGAAGGTTAAAACCAGGACTGTAGAGGGCTAGTTCATTTAGCCAAAATTCCAAGGCCATCAAACCAGCCCAGTGAGGGATACTGGTATATAGGGAAGTTACATCCAAAGTGCAGAGTAACCAATCCACCTCCAATTGTGTATTACTAATGATGTTGAGAAATGCTGTGGTGCCCTTGATTCCAGCTCTTACAGCTATTAAGAGAGGTTTAAGATATTTAGTAAGATATACCGATAACGGTTCCATTAATGAGCCTTTTCCTGAAACAATAGGATGCCCCAAAGAATCACTCAAACTCTTATGAATTATAGGTAGTAGATACAGCAATTGTGGGCTTGGCTCCTTCACCTTTAGGTGATAACAAATGTTATCATCAATAATCCCCTCATCTATGGCCAAATCCAAGAAGTTGTCAATTTCAACCTTGAAACGTGCAATGGGATCAGTAGGCATAATAATATAGAATCTGCCATCCTGAAGTTGTCTGTTTCCCCTCTGCTTCATATCTGGACCAATCCATCACTACTGTGGCCACTCCCTTATCTGCCAGAATTATAACCAAATTTTTTTTATTGTACAAATTCTTTAAAGTGGACATTTCCTGCAATGTTAAATTCTAACGTAATAAGGCATTCTGAAAATCAACCCCAAAGTGTAATTCTTTTAATACACATTTTTGAAAGTTTTCCACATAATTAGTCACAGGTGGCATGAAATTAGAAGGAGGAAACCTAAAGCCACCCTCATTAGACTCCCTTGTGTCTTCAGAATCCTTAAAAAACAATCTAAGATTCAATAATCTACAAAATGATAGTAACTCATCCACTTTGTTTTATTTTGATTTAATTAACTATTTATGACTTGTTGGCATCTATTGGCCTTTGGGTGGTGCTCTAATAGTTTAAAAAGAAGGTTGAATTTTCCTTCAATTTTATTCTGACGTTGAAATAGGCTCTTTGGGGCCGAAACCGGTCTGTCTACTATTAAAGAAGATTTTGTCCCATCTGATGACATTTATTCCAGACAAATGTCGCCATACCACAAAAAATATGATGTATTGTTGGAGCTGAAGAATATACTTTTCACTGATACAAAGGGATACTCTGGGGCAAGATTGTGTTTAATTTGAATAATAGTATATGCCTTATGAATCATTACTGAGGCAAAGAAGCATAGGTCATAGAGAGATTGTACTGTTGAAGCATCAGCCATTTGGTGTCACCTCACCGCACATTATCCCAGTCTTCTACAATAAGGTACACAGTAGGCTTGCCAACAAATATAAGAGACACTGTAGGAGGATAGATATGTAGAAAACATGAGGTCAGTCTTTTTAGCTATGTGATTTAAATATAAGACCAAATGGCGGGTAGCAGACATCTATTCTAAGATGGAATCTAAAAATAAAATTAGATTAAATAAAAGTTTGAAATTGTGAAGTGTAGAATGCAGCAAAGTATCAATGCAGAATGGCAAAGTGCTTTACTACAAATTCAGTATCACAGTGGGAGAATAAAAGCAGGATTGTTTCATTGACGGCAGTGGAGCAGTATAACGACTGAATGTGATGGCAATAGCAGAAATGAGCAATACCAGCACAGGGTGTAAGTGCACACAGGGTGAAAATTTATCTGCCAAAGACTACAAAACAAAGCACCATTAGGAGAAAAGTTAGTCCAGTGACAAGGACATGATTGCTCAAATTTACAGATCTCTAGTTAGAATATAATTGCAGTTTTGTTTGTCTGTGTTTAATGAAATAAATAAAACTGTGAAGCTTTCAGGAATGATAGGAAAGAAAAATGTATGTCTATACCACAATATGCATACAGTATATTTATGTAAGTCGCTATGTGTGAAGGGTAAATCTTTGCATTGTGAGTGGCTGTTCTTTTAAATGTATGTTCACTGGTTGTGAAGCAAACACAACAGTAAGGACATTAACTTTTCAAAACCTAAACATTATGTAACTATAAAGTAACTTAATTTTTTTTTTCATTTTAAACTAGTTTATGGTAGCAGATAGACCAGAGGGATGAGGAAAAGCCTAGGTACACATATTATGGGATGCAGAATTTAAAGACGACAGTGAGAGTATAAAACACACAAACCTGCACTTCACAACAGCATTGCACTAGTGAAGCAATCACATTATATGAAGAATAACACAAAATACTATGCAGCAATGTGGTCTCACTCCACATTAATGCACAAATCAACACACTGTGGCTCATGACAAACGGCATTCCATTAATCCAACAGTAGCAATAGTAATAGAATAGTACATTGTCTGGGCTGTAATCATATCTATAGAAAGTACTATATATGTACATTAAACTACACTGATCAGCACCCTCTCCCTCAGCATGATATGCGACCTATATCCAAATGCACACATGTTGTTCCATGGTTACATAAGATACAGACCCATACAAATACAATCAGGAAGAAGCAGGAATGAACTGTGATATAAATGACAACCATTCATAACAAAGTAGATTTACCAAAAATTGAAGTTGCTGTACAGCCAATATATCAATTAACTGCAGTAAACATGTAACTTTGCCATAAAAACAACAAGCCAATGTAGCCAAACCAAAGCAGGTGCATGCACACAGCTGAAGATTACCCATCCTTAATAAAGCCATAAGGCCAAGTAGTTACAATTTGTGGTATATAATTGCATAGGTGATGCTCTCATTAGCATGCTGATAGTCATTTGCATCCCATTATGAGGCTATTTGCATGTGATGCAATGCATAGTACTGTTTTTGCCAGAGTAGTCAAGCTACGTGTCACTGAATCACTGCCACCCATATATTGTCCCTCACCTCAATATTTCACCTAACACAATGCAATATTGATTCTGAATACACAACTAGGTTTCCTGCAACTGCAGAAGTGTGTTGATTAGAGCCTTAGGAAGAATTAATGATGCTTAATGGATATTCCTGCATTTAGAAAGTATCATCTGTAAGCTCTTATTGTACATTTATTTGAACAAGATGAATGGATTTTCTTGTGCTATTATGTGTGAGCTGGCCTTGTATGACAGGGAGTAGACTACTGGTTAAATCTAGTCACAGATGCCTAATGCTTTATAATGTAAAGCATTCTGAAACATACTTTAAATATGGCTCAATATAATTAGTGCCTTTTTCAAAGAAGCATTCTCTGATATTTTAAGCATCAGTCCCTGTGAAAATGTTTTAATTGTATGAGCTATAGAAGACAGAGCCATAACAATCATTGCACCACTCCATTCCAGAGTAAATTAAACAGCACAGAGAATGCAGCCACCTTTCCATTCTTCTTACATGAGTTACACAAACTATATCATGTTTAATGTTTTGGGGGGATTACATTAACACTGAAGAAAAGCAAAAGAACATTTCTTACATCTACTTATTATTAAAATTCTTTTTATGCTAGTTCACTTTATAGTTATGCTTAGTTGCTTGCTATTATTTCTTTATAAAATGTTTCATTTTATCAAGTGCTGTCAAGAATGAATATTTAAATATAATAGTAAAAAAATATATAGAGGTGTACGAAGTAATGGCAAGGTTCAGAGAAAACAATGTCCCACTCACAGTTCACAGCTTTCGCAGACATGTACAGCTTCTTTAAACTGTGGGACTTTTACTTAATGAATCCTATCTGATGACTGTATTGTTAAGCAGTAATCCTTGACTGTTTGTGAATATATCAGGATTTACCCATGGTTGGTAGTCTGATCTTGCAGACAAAGCTTGAGTGATTAAAAAAAAGCCAACCTTGGGTAAATAATACTGTACAGTAATGCTGATTAATTTATCTATGTTTGTACCACTCTGTATTCATTTGGCAACAAACTAAATTCCTGCTTGTATGTATATATTCAGTATATGTTACTGTAATCAAACCAACTAAATTCTTGGCTTATGTATACATTCTATATATATTACTGTAACCACTATATGTAGCACCGTTTCTACTTCTGTACCAATTAATGTTTAATTTTTTTCTGCATCTATGTTCTTGTCAGAGCTCTTTTCCCCGTGTCTCCACTGAAAATGGGCTCTTTTAGGCCCAGTGGACTTTCCTGGTAAACAAATGCAATAAATAAATAAAAATAAATAAATCAATTCTGATATACCCACAAAACAGTAATGGATTATTGCTATTATACAATTACATTATTTAAGAAAGAAATGTTTTACCTTTCTTAAATAATGTATTTGTATATGGGCTCTTTGTTGTTTTTCTGGATTGTCTTCCCTGTACTGAAGTACTGTACAAGTATGGCATTGAAAGAGATTGCAAAAAAAGCATTTGACACCATCCCTCATTCATAGATAAAGGAGTGCTTACAAATGTATAAGGGATACCTTACATTGATCAATGACATTACAGTGACCATGAAACAGTGGTAAAGTACTTTGTAGCTAAGCCATGATAGAGGACAAATTACTATCCTGGGGGGGGGGGGGGATTAAAAGGGGATTTTCCAGGGTGACTCTTTGTCAAAGCAGCTATTTTGTCCTGCCATCAACCTATTAAGATATTTACTTAACAAATTAGATCATGGATACAATTTGGGTTCCAGACAACAACAAAGTATAAAGACTTTTCATCTTCTTTTTGTGAACAATTTAAAACTGTATATTTCATCAGACGAGGAGCTGAAAGCACAACTGCAACTGGTCAAAACTTTCTCAGATGATATAATAATGTCATTTGGTCTTGATAAATGTGCAAAAGCAACATTTAAAGGAGGAAAGCTGCAGCACCAAGAAAATATCAGTCTGGAAAAGGCACATGATATCAACGAAGTTGAGCAGGATGGAGTGTATAAATATTTGGGAATTGATAAACTGTGAAAAAAAAATAATACTCTGTAACAATTATTTTAGGAGACTAAAATTAATACTGAAAACAGCCCTGACATCTAGGAACAAGCTCAAGCTATAAACGAAGTTGCTCTATGTGTTCTAACTTACAGTTTTTGGGTGATTGACTGACACCAAAACGTATTGGATCAGTTGGACAGGTAAACAAGAAAAAGGTTCATGCTCATCAAATGATATATTAAAATCAGTGTACACTGGATATAAAAGTTTTACATACCTCTGTTAAAATGCCAGGTTTTTGTGATATAAAAAAATGAGACCACAGTAAATTATTTCAAAACTTTTCCCACATTTAATGTAACCTGTACAATTAAATTGAAAAACAAACAAATCTGTTAGGGGAAAAATATAAAAAATAAAAAACCTACAATAAGCTGGTTGCATAAGTGTGCACACCCTTAAACTAATACTTTGTTGAAGCACCTTTTGATTTAACTACAGCATTCATTCTTCTTGGGTAAGAGTCTATCAGCATGGTACATCTTGACTTGGCAATATTTGCCCACTTTTCCTTGCAAAAGCGCACTAAATCTGTCAGATTGCGAGGGCATCTCTTGTGCACAGCCCTCTTAAGGACACCCTACAGATTTTATATTGGATTTTGGTCTGGGCTCTGGCTGGACCATTCCAAAACTTTAATTTTCTTCTGGTGAAGCCATTCTTTTGTTATATTGGATGTATGCTTGGGGTCATTGTCATTTTGAAAGGTGAAATTCTTCTTCATCTTCAGCTTTCTAGCAGATGCCTGAAGGTTTTGGGCCAAAAGTGACTGGTATTTGGAACTGTTCATAATTCCCTCCACCTTGACTAAAGCCACAGTTCCAGCTGAAGAAAAGCAACCCCAAAGTATGATACTGCCACCACCATGCTTCACCGTGGGGATGGTGTTCTTTTGGTGATGTGAAGTGTTGCTTTTATGCCAAATGTACCTTTTGGAATTGTGGCCAAAAGTTCAACCTTGGTCTCATCAGACCATAACACATTTTCCCACTTGCTTTTGGGAGAATCGATGTATTGTTTTGCAAATTTTAGCCAAACCTGGATTTTTTTTGTGTAAGAAAAGGCTTCCGTCTTGCAACCCTACCCCATAGCCAGACATATGGAGAATATGGGAGATTGCTGTCACATGTATTACACAACCAGTACTTGCAAGAAATTCCTGCAGCTTCTTCAGTGTTGCGGTAGGTCTTTTGGCAGCCTCCCTGGCTAGTTTTTGTCTTGTCTTTTCATCAATTTTGGAGGGATGTTCAGTAATTTGCAACGCCACTGTTGTCCCATATTTCCTCCACTTTTTGATGATTGTGTTCCATGGTATATCCAACGCTGTGGAAATGTTTTTGTACCCTTTTCCTGACTGATACATTTCAACAATAAGATCTCTTTGATGCTCTGTAAGCTCTCTGTGAACCATGGCTTTTTCTGTAGCAGGCAACCAAGTAAACGTCAGGAAAATCCTACTAGGACAGCTGAACTTTATTTAGGGTTAATCAGAGTCTCTTTAATTGATGGCAGGTGTGTACCCAAGAAGACTGAATGTTGTAATTAAATCAAAAGTTGCTTCAACAAAGCATTAGTTTAAAGGTGTGCACACTTATGCATCCAGCTTATTGTACATTTTTTGTTTTTTATATTTTTCCCCCTAACAGATTTGTTCATTTTTCAATTGAATTGTACAGGTTATAGAACACATTAAAGGTGGGAAAAGTTTTGAAATGATTTATTGTGGTCTCATTTTTTTATATCACAAAAACCTGGCATTTTAACAGGGGTGTGTAAACTTTTTATATCCACTGTATACCAGGATTAAGTATTCCTTGTTCTGAAGTTGGTATAGGTCTCCTTGACATTGATTACATGTATACATTTGCAGTTATAGGACTGCATACATAGCTGCCGCCTCATAAGATCCAAACATAGTGAACATTTTGAAACATGAAGAGAACAAATCTAAGATGACTTCCCTGCTTATTTTAGCTGAAAAATATCGGTGTCAAGCAAGAATGGAAATCAAACCAAAAGTGCATAAAAATCAGGCAGCAACTGAATGTTCCAAAAAACTCAAGAAAGAAAATATAAGGATAAGATTCAGATGAGAAGACAAGAAATTGGAAAAATGCATAAATATAGTTGCAAGTACAGAAACTCCTGAAACAATGTCATGTCAATCAGGATCTGAAATGGTAATGTTTATGGAAGGGTGAATTTAAGCCAAAAGATGAAATGTTAATATTGTCGGCCAAGAATAGTGGACTACCCACAAGTTGCTTTTCAAAGTACATTGAACATTTGGAAGAAACAGGCAATTGCAGGTTTTGTAAAACAAAATTGGAGACAGTTGCACATCTTGTTGCTGGGTATGATAAACTAATGGCAGAGGGCCTGTATACTCAAAGGCATAATAATGTGGCAAGATTGTTGCATTGGGGATTGTGCAAACATTACAATACTAAAGTAGCTGAGAAGCATTGAAAACATGAGCCACAAAGCATTGCAGAGATTGATGAAGTTTATATCACATGGGATCACCTCTTAGCAAAAGTTAAAAAAATAGATGCAAGAAAAATATAATAGTATATATAATAAAATTTATAATAAAATACAATAGTATATATGGTAGTCCAAGAAAAGAAGACAAAAGTAACATCAATCATTGAAATTGCTACACACAGTGATTACAGTGTTTTACATACAGAGAGACACAAAGTCATAAAATGCCAGGATTTACATGCAGAAATGAGAGCAATGCAGACAATGGATGCTCAGACAGTTGCAATAGTAGTAGAAGCAATGGGTTTCATAAAAAAATAATTTACAGTCTTGTTTAGATATGCTACCAATACATGTAACTTCATATAAATTACAGAAGGAGCAATTTCTGGGCACATTACAGGTGCTGCAAAGAACACTTTTGGCTAACATTAAAAACTGATACAATACTAATTTTAGGAACTTTAATCATACTTTGACATAGGAATGGGGTCCATTTGCATCATGGTATGAGAAACCCAAAAGACTTGGGAGAAATAAAAAAAAAGTACCATGCATGCATATGGGACATGTTCTTCGGCAGTCAGAGGTTTTTCAATTGGTAAATGGTCAATTTACAGTGCTGGTTGGACTGCCCAATCAGCGTGCTACTTTTTGAAAGGTAATGAGCATTTATTATACAAATATTCTTATATAGCTTGACAACTGCACATTACAGTCTTGAATAAGTGTACATAGTACTAATGGCTTAGCATGCAAATCAAAGCGACAGTGGCAATTTAATGGAATAAACATTTAAACGTACACTTTGACTGCAGTCAATTTTGTATATTTTAAGACTATTTTTGTTAGTTTACATTGTCATCTTCTGAGTAATTTTAGTAAAATATCATGTATCTGTGTTTTTAGTTTCCGTTCCTATGCGGAAAAAAAGAGTGTAAGCTGTTTTTTCCAATAAACTGTAATAATGAAATTTGTTTACTGTGGAAAAAAAGACCAACAAGTTATAATTTTCAGTACAGCAGCAGTAAAATATACCCACAACTTAAAGTATATTATACATCTGATATCACAAAAAAAACGAAGAATCTGTGTTCCATTTATGCTGGATGAGATAAACATATGTGATTTATGACCTTTTCATATGGATTTAGTAAAGAATAGTCCAAATGCAAATGTATTTATTCTTTGCTGACTGGACTAGTGCCACTATATTATTGACCTCTTTTCAAGGGAGACTCAAGGTAGTATTTATAATACTTGGAGAAATGGGAGGACATCATTGAACATCCTCTGCTCTTTTCGATAAGTGCTAGCGCATCTTTTACATCCACCTGAGCTACCACCAACTCAAGCAGATGGCACCTCAGTTTAACATCTTATATGAAGAATGGTAAACTCAGGAGTGCAGAATCCCTTCATGCTGAACTGCAGTGGCAGATCAATTTGAAAATTAATAAAGTGACCTGGTGTGGGAATAGAACCAACAGTCTTCTGATCTTCCAGCATCAATGGTGACATGTTAAATGCTGAGCCACTGACACTTCATTCTGGTTGCATTTGTCTAACTGAACCACTTGCAAATCTAAAATGCATCTAAACTATGCATATTAAGGGAAACTGTAACAGAATAATAAGCCATATGTACAGAATGTGACTATTACAATATGATGTGCATAAAGAAGGGTGAAGTATTTTGCACTGTGTTGCACTGCTTTGTTAATGCAATAGACCTTTACTTCAGATTTCATTTATGTTGCATTTTGTGGTAAATGACAGTTTTCATGAAGTTGTATTGCTAAAGTCTTCAGATGTACTGAACAAATCATTATCTCATGAGGAATTAGCCAGACAGGAAATCATAGCTGCATACATATGCAGCATGAGCTCATAATAAGCTGTACTGTGATATTATTATGTATCTGAAGGGACATTGCATCTCCTGAGTGAAGAGAACATACCTGCTGTGTTGTTTATGAGACAGACTTTTGACAGTAGCACATTTTAATTGTTCCTTTTTCATTCTCCATTTCCTTTCACCTTTTGCGGATCTAACCAGGTCAGTTTGTCCTTCACGTCCAGTGGTCTTGCACAGTCTTGCCCTAAAACTGAAAATGTGTTGTTTAGAGATGTGTGTAATATACAGGGCAAATGTAGAAAAAAATGAAAGGAAAATGTGAACTGCCCATGGTGGGTGCAGAAGAGATATGTAACGATGTGCTAGGAAAACAGCTGGTATGCATTACATATGGGCTTTTAAGCATGAATGAAAGTCATAGCACAAATTAGAAATGTTTATGCTGCATAGTATAACTGTCTGTAGAAAATGTGTTACAACACAGATGCAAAGCAACTCTAGCTGGAGGGATGTCACCATGCTACTGTGGAAATGCAGTGTGTGTGATCCTATCAATGCTGCTTTGGTAGTGTTAAAAACATGTGACACCTTCTAGTACATTCCATCATACATAGCCAGACAAACACACCATGCATATTAGGTAAGAATTTCATTATGTCTCCCATATGGTATTATAACTTTTATTTTTTTTTGCTTTTCTGCCATCTTCCACTGAACATCAACTATCCAGTCTGGTCCCCACAGGAACGTTTCTTCCAGTGAGGCTGTCACGGCTAATTGGAGAGAGTTGTGCTGTGGTCACATGGCATGTTAAACCCTTCCCTTCCCCCACGTTTGCTTACAGGAGGTCAGACCATGTGAGGTAAACATGCTCACTTCCCTGGACACGTGCTTATCTATTCACCTATCTTTACAGGAATATGCAATGGAGTCCTACAAGCTCACATATTGCCTCTTCTTTTGTACATTGTCTCCTCCGTAGTCCTTCTGCTATACAACCTGGTATGCACTCCGCCATGGTCTCTGATATACACTGGCAAAATAGCAGCTAAATCCCACCCCACAACATCCATCCTCCCTAGGAGAGATAATTGGATTAGCTGCTTGACTCCTCTCTTTCCCCTATTCAGCTCCTCCAGTGCTGGGACTGCTAATCAAACCTCGGTGTCAAGTTTGTGATCAGGGCTTCATTCCATTGCACCATGGAATTAACTCCCATGCAGAACCATAATTGCTGCTACTGCTGTGACACACTAGTCATGAAGACTGCATCATGGTCTGGTGAGCTCTACCGAAATCAGAACAACTCTTTAAAGGCCAAACTGTGCCATACCACTGTACTTCGGTGAAGTCAGTACCTTGGCTTGAAGCTTAGCAGCCACATCAAGGCTTCCTAATGCCACTTGATTTTGCCACATGCAATACTTCTGCTCCTAAATGTACAGCCATGTACATGTACAAGTACAACTCGAGTGTGAAGTGAACAAGTTCTTCTTTTTGTCTACTCTCAGTATAAATGTAGAACTTCTTAAAGTACCCTGTTCACTGCTGCAATGTAAGGTGCCTGACTGGCAAACTGCATCTCCTATCTGGTCTTATCTGTGCAGCAGAAATACTATTATAATAGAGGGACAACATGGTAACATGTTGTGCATCTTATGCTTTGGGTACCCCCCTTTCCTCAAATGTTGTCAAGTGCTATAAAGTAGAAATAACAGATTGCCAACAATGACAAAAGAACTCTTATTGTAGGGCATGTATCGCCAACCTGCTGTGTGCTCGGACATTTTTATCTCAACTAAGTGATCCCATCATCCAAGCTTAGAACTCAGAGCTGTGTGGAAATGGGTGACACTCAGTGCAACTCTTCAATCTTCATTTCCATTTGCAGTGAAGTGAATGTCAACTGAGAGAAGCATAGTACTTTTTCTAAACTGCACATTTGTGAGAGTCGTAAGCAAGACAGCGGCCATACTATAGATTGCATTCTGTCTAAATAGTGACAGTGAATTTTAACAAAAAAAACACTGGCATTCATGCAGAACCTCCGTTCACATATCACACGTGTACTGCATTATAAGAAGTCTTTAATGTTTGTGATGTTATTCATTATGAATAAACTATCATATAGCCCTGATGGAAATTGCAGACCTCTGTTATATTTCAAAAGTACCTCTGCTAGCTGGAACAAACAGCAGAGGCATCTTAGTACAAGTGTGTGTAACCATATTTCCCATCCCACATACCAAAAACAAATTAAGGTGATGTTTAAACAAATCATCCATACAGAGCACATCTCTAGCAATGGTGGTGAGGTCATTTCCAGAAGCTTAATGAGTAGTATTTGGACCAAGGCAATGTTGTCTAACCTCCACGGGTTCTGTTTTTTCAGATTTTTCTGGAAACAATGGTGTACCACCTGAGATGCTAATAATTCATGTTACTATTTTGACATTAAAGCTACATACCCATATGTAATAAGCATGCATTAATTTACACAGATAACTTAAAATTAACCTTAACACTATATAATCAAACTATAGCTACATCAAAAGCACACTTTCTTCATATTCAAATTTGAAATTAAATGTATATTTATAGAGATGTGGACTGTTTTGTTCCTAAATATACAGCTATGAGAGTACATAGTGAGGTAAAGAAGTAGTTCCTGATGTGCATTTTTCACATAAATATATAAATATAGAACACCTTAAAGTGTTCTGTTTGCTGTTGCCATGTAAGTAGTGTTAATAAATTATTTTTTCAGTCTTGAGATTTATTTTTGTCTCAGTAACAGTCCATATAACTCTTTAGCTTCTTCAGTAATCTAACATATCTGAAGAAATGAATAGAACTGATTACACTGGACATCAGTCTTTCTTTTGAAACAGTTCTGACTGCACTAGAGAAGCAGTTGGAGATATAAAATTAGTAGTCCTTCTCTTGATTTTTGTCATAAGTTCATAGGTGTTTACTAGGCTAACAACCACAAGGGCCTTTTTTAAGTCTAGCCATGCATCCCAAATCTCTGACAAGTTCTGATACACTTGATGAGTGTAAGTAGGAGTTTGGGAGATGAAACGTTTACATGCAGGGCCCTGGAAAATGAGCCATTTACAGGTTGCCTATGTCCATTAGAGACATAGGTGTCAAACCAGGGATGAATTTCCTGTTCTCCATCCTATTGTTCAGGTTGCACATGAACTGGGTTGGGGAGTAACTCTGCTTCACATGGATGGGGAGCCTGTTCCATAGATGGGGTAGTCTCTTGGATACATATCAGTCTGTAAAACAGATCTTATTTATATCACAGGCAAGGTTTAAGTCTTTACAATGGGTAATTCTGGTGCTGTTTGTGTTGTGGATATGCAGGAGGTCTTTCTGCCTCTGTCATCCTTTGCCTGTCTTTCTCTTATTCTTGCTATGATACCAACTTCTTTAGTCAAGAATTTTGCATCGAGTACAGAAAAAAAAAAAAAAACATTTTTTTTGGACAGTCTTTAATCTTTAACTTTAAGCAATTGATAATGTTCTAGTCATTTCATTTAGATCTTTTGGACTGATGCAAATACAAATCTTGGCATTTTTAAGAGTGCCATATTGTTTTCCAGTTCTCTTGAATTTAATCACTTTATAATGATACCCAGCCATTCCATTCTGTTCAGTTTTTATTAAACTTTTCTTCTGAGATCTACAGGTACTTTCAGAAATCATGAAACACTTTCAATGTATTATTATGTATTATTTCTATGTGATGCTCTCCTTGGGGCTTCCTAAGACTATGAATAAATCAGGATAGTCTGGTAGGATGTCATTACTGTGATTTTGCACAGTATATGAGGTGTCTATGCAATGTTTCTGTGACTCCTAATATATGCAGGCAGTCTTTGCTTTCACACTATCATTTCATTTTATAATTTTAAAAGTGTTATCTTTTGAATCAAAAGGACCACAGATATTAGGGAAAAAACATACCTTAATTCCCGTATTTGAAAAAAAAAATCAAAGCATTTTACTTTTTTTCTATCAGATGTCAACAATTAACTGCCAGCCATGGACAGCATAGTACAAGAACATTCACATAGATCATTTGTCTGAACCATCTACTCTACCTGCTTAAATTTATTTTCTAACAAGATATTGTGCTATGGACCAGTGACTAAGATTAATTACATATTCTGATCAGTAATTGTCACTAGTTCATTCAAACTGACTACCCAGACACCTGTTTCTGTGATTTGGATACATTTTCAGGTTTCAGATGTCTTTCAGAGCTTTCTGGTTTTGCTATTCTTTGTCATATTTACCTGCCTCCCCTCCGTTTGTCCCTTAAGATGTACCTGAAACTGTCTCGCCTCCAGCTATCACACAAGACCAAGTTGTAAAAGTGCTATAAAATGCTAAAAATACTGCATTGATGGATCCTGACAATATCTCTGAATGCATCTTAAATAGCATGAAGCACGATTTAACCACACTTCTAAAAATACTGTTCAGTCTCATCCTATATTCAACTTTTGTACCAAGCAAATGGAGAGCAGCTACAGTCATTCCCCTGCATAAGGCAGGACTTTCCACTGCCTCAGGAAATTACAGACCCATAAGTCTGAACAGTCTCATATTCAAAACCATGGAAAGACTTATCATGGAATTAATCATTCAAGTCATATGGAACCTCCAAACACTGGACCCATCTTAGTTTGGATTCATCAAGGGCAGGTCATGCTTACTTAACCTAGTAGATTTTTTTGAAAAGATCACCAAAGCAATGGATGAAGGCAAAACAGTACACACTGCATACCTAGACGTGGCTGAAGATTTTGACAATATTCCCCACACAGGCATAGGTTAATCAGTTCTCTATAATACTCAGTTCAACCTTTGTGCCTGTCTTTTCAGTAGCCCACGTGGTCAAGGACCACATCAAAAGCCAAAATTAAAGACCTAATACTGAGTAAAATGGGTATTGATCAGACCTTTCAGGATTATTCCTTAGTCCTTACTCAAAAGTTATTTGTAAGTTCAATACTACTAAAACAAAAACAGATGAGCGCTCATCTGCCTTGATAATAAATTGTGAATAATGAAGAGAACAACCTGTGTGATAGAGTATCATTTATTATCGTTTTGACCCTTATCAACTTAATTTATAGTTTTTTTGTTTTTGTTTTAGTAGTATTGAACTTACAAATAACGTTTGACTAAGCACTTAGGAATGATCCAGAAAGGTCTGATTAGTACCCATTTTACTCAGTATTAGGTCTTTAATTTTCCACACAGGCATAGGTGAAAGGCTAAATAAACTTGAAATAAACACCTACGTCACACACTGGGTTTCCAACTGGCTCACAGATAGGCCACAGGAAATAAAAATAGGGACGTTACCTCCAGAAAGAGATCAGTCATCAATGGCTCTGTGCTTGGGCCTCTTCTAGTTGGCATCTAATTTTCTGAAGTAAAAGTCAATAGTAAAGACCACTGGCTGACTATGTTTGCAGATGAGTGCAAGCTAGGAGCAATTATTTGAATGCCGAATGACTTAGTCATACTGCTGGAAGATTTGCCCTAAATATATAACTGGTGCCAAAAATCATGGACTGAAATTACTCACCAAAAATACATTATTGTATCATTTGGGAAGTCATCTATTCCAGGAAGCTAAAAAGCAAAAACACAAGGCTGCCAGCATAGCTTTAGAACTCACTTGTCCTGCACAAAACAGATCCAGAATATAAAGCAAAACACCAGGACTTGGATACGGCTGTAGAATCCAGTATAAAAATCTTTATTCTATTCAAGCACTTTGTTAGAGAACAATGTCTTTATTTTTGGGGGAGATCATTACTGGCAGTCTAATGGCGTAGCTATAGGCACCTCGTGTGCTAATAGCTACGCCAATTCCATAATGGAAGTTTGGGAAGCCAGGTTTATATTGAAGGGTCCCTATGCAGACAGAGTTTATTTTTTCAGGTGGTTTGTGGATGACCTCTTCATTTTGTGGAGAGGTAACACTGAAGAACTGAAAGAGGTTGTACAATATATTAATCAAACCTCTACATTTCTGAAGTTTACACTTACATATTCCATGAAGACAGTAAATGTCTTAGACGTTCATGTTGAAGAGAAAAATGATGGCACTGTGGTCACTCGTCTGCACAAGAAAGAATGCCATGGAAACCATTTATTAGCTAAAGATAGTATGCACCCCCATATAAAGAATGCCATGTAAACCATTTATTAGCTAAAGATAGTATGCACCCCCATATAAAGAATGCCATGGAAACCATTTATTAGCTAAAGATAGTATGCACCCCCATATAAAGAATGCCATGGAAACCATTTATTAGCCAAAGATAGTATGCACCCCCATATAAAGAATGTCATGTAAACCATTTATTAGCTAAAGATAGGATGCACCCCCATATAAAGAATGTCATGTAAACCATTTATTAGCTAAAGATTGTATGCACCCCCATATAAAGAATGCCATGGAAACCATTTATTAGCTAAAGATAGTATGCACCCCCATATAAAGAATGCCATGGAAACCATTTATTAGTTAAAGATAGGATGCACCCCCGATATAAAGAATGCCATGTAAACCAGTTATTAGCTAAAGATAGGATGCACCCCCATATAAAGAATGCCATGTAAACCATTTATTAGCTAAAGATAGGATGCACCCCCATATAAAGAATGCCATGTAAACCATTTATTAGCTAAAGATAGTATGTACCCCATATAAATAATGCCATGGAAACCATTTATTAGCTAAAGATAGTATGCACCCCCATATAAAGAATGCCATGGAAACCATTTATTAGCCAAAGATAGTATGCACCCCCATATAAAGAATGCCATGCAAACCATTTATCAGCCAAAGATAGTATGCACCCCCATATAAAGAATGCCATGTAAGCCATTTATTAGCCAAATATAGTATGCACCCCCCATATAAAGAACGCCATGTAAACCATTTATTAGCTAAAGATAGTATGCACCCCCATATAAAGAATGCCATGGAAACCATTTATTAGCTAAAGATAGTATGCACCCCCATATAAAGAACGCCATGTAAACCATTTATTAGCTAAAGATAGTATGCACACCCATATAAAGAATGCCATGTAAACCATTTATTAGCGAAAGACAGTATGCACCCCCGATATAAAGAATGCCATGGAAACCATTTATTAGCTAAAGATAGTATGCACCCCCATATAAAGAATGCCATGGAAACCATTTATTAGCTAAAGATAGTATGCAACCCCGATATAAAGAATGCCATGGAAACCATTTATTAGCTAAAGATAGTATGCACCCCCATATAAAGAACGCCATGGAAACCATTTATTAGCTAAACATAGTATGCACCCCCGATATAAAGAATGCCATGGAAACCATTTATTAGCTAAAGATAGTATGCACCCCCATATAAAGAATGCCATGGAAACCATTTATTAGCTAAAGATAGTATGCACACCCATATAAAGAACGCCATGGAAACCATTTATTAGCTAAATATAGTATGCACCCCCATATAAAGAATGCCATGTAAACCATTTATTAGCTAAAGATAGTATGCACCCCCATATAAAGAATGCCATGTAAACCATTTATTAGCTAAAGATAGTATGCACCCCCATATAAAGAATGCCATGTAAACCATTTATTAGCTAAAGATAGTATGCACCCCCATATAAAGAATGCCATGTAAACCATTTATTAGCTAAAGATAGTTTGCACACCCATATAAAGAATGTCATGTAAACCATTTATTAGCTAAAGATAGTATGCACACCCATATAAAGAATGCCATGTAAACCATTTATTAGCTAAAGATAGTATGCACCCCATATAAAGAACGCCATGTAAACCATTTATTAGCTAAAGATAGTATGCACCCCCATATAAAGAATGTCATGTAAACCATTTATTAGCTAAAGACAGTATGCACCCCCACATATATTTTTTGAAATGTCATTCAGAACCAGTTTTATAGAGCTTTTAGACTGAATGTGACAGATGAAGACTTTGTTCATCAAGTTGAGCAAACTAGCAGTGATTTATTAGCAAGGGGGTATCATATTAATGATATACAGAGCAGCATTAAGAAAGCGAGTAAACAGAGATGTTTAAGGCCAAACCATATTTCTCTAGGATGGAAGACTTTAGAGAAGTACACAGTGATGGGCAGAAAGACAATATTAGAGAAAATAAACTAGAATATCATTTTACCACTCTAAAGATTCTTGGATGTATAAGAATGCGATAGAGAAACATTAGAATATATTGAGACTAGATAAAAGCATTAGTAGTCTAACAGATGTGAAACCCAAGTATTCACTGAAGAACTATAAATATTTGAAGAGACAGTTATGTCAGCCTAAGGTTAGTGATAGGAAGCATGGCCTTATAAGGCCAGCAATAGAAAAGGGTACAAAAAAATGTGGCAGATGTAATTTTTATAAATATATACAGTGCTTCTAAGTTTGAACATCCAGATCAGTTAAAGGCATATGACCAATAAATCAAAAAAGAGAAAGTCCAACCAATAAATAAAACACGTCCAGGGAGGCAAAGTGAAACTGCTGTGAATAATATACTACTGAAAACACAATAGCGTATACTGTTTTATTAACCGCTTTCGTACAAAAACTTCTTCAGAATAATAAATTAAAACAAACAACCTCTTATATACCATATTAAAATCATGTGACTAATTAAACAATTAAGGCAGAAATTAATACAAAAGTTACTTAAATCCAGTTAAAAACTCTTAATTAAACAGTCTTAATGTACCCTTTTGTAAAAAATATTAGATAAAATGAGAAAAAATAGAACTTCCTGTTTTATTTACATTTAATCTACGCTGGTTCAAAAAACACTTAATATTAATGGTCTCATTAAGTCCAGAGGGGGTATCAGACTTTAATTTTATTTGCCAGTGGGTTTCCCTTTGTAAAAGAAAATTCTTATAATCACCTTCCCTCATATCCTTCCGCCCCACTTCAAGTATAGAAAATAAAAATTTTTTAAAAGATGGACAGTTCAATGAATGTTTAAACAGGGCGTTCTTTTCGTCCTTGGACTTGATACTATAAATGTGCTCCCTTATTCGAATTCTAAATTCCCTGGTGGTCATCCCAACGTAAAAGGCATCACATGTTGAACACAGGGCGATATAAACAACTCCCCTGGTTCCGCAATTCACAAAACCTGGGACCTCCAGGGTTCTATTAAGGGTGCTGACCAAAATATAAGGTCCAGTAAAAATAAAACGACAAAAATTACAATGATTACAAGAGTACATTCCCCTTTTTTGGGTACCTAGCTTGGGAACAATGTTTTGCTGGTTCTCAAAAATTCTTTTTAGATTTAAACCACTCTTTTGAACAAAAACTGGCTTCTCACCTAGAACCTGAAAGATATCCTTGTTACCTTTGATAATACCCCAATTTCTCCTTATAATATTTTGAATCTCCTTACAATCGGAACTCATTTCCAAGGAACAAATTAAGTTGGCCTCCATCTTAATTTCAGTCCCCTTTCTACATGTAATGTCCACCTCATTATTTTTAAGATTTAATAATGGAAAATATTTACTTTCCCTATTCAACCAAATATCCTCCTTGATCTGGTCCAAAATAATTACTTCATAACCTCTTTTTGTAAATAAAGATGCTATGAAGGCAAATTCAAGGGACAAGTCCGTGTCTTTAGAGGTCATACGGCTTGCCCGTATGAATTGCCCCCTGGGAATATTATTGGTTATATATTTAGGGTGACCACTTTTGTAGTGTAAATATCCATTGTTGAAGGTCTTTTTACGAAAAATAGAGCTATGCATTCGATTTTCCATAAAATCCCATTTTAAGGTGACATCCAAAAAATTCACCATAGACCCCTGGCACCCTTTGGTAAATTTTAAATAGTCAGACAGCATGTTAATTTCCATAAAAAAATTGGTCAGTGGTGGTAATATCCCCATCAATGATAAAAAATAAACCATCCATTGTGGGACCACAGGACCAAGTTAATTTTGGCTGGACTTCTCCCAGCAGAAACTGTGCCTTCTCCCTCTTCTATGGCCACAGCTGTGGCCTTATCAGCTTCAGGGCCTTTTCCCCTGTCTGGGACTCACTCCCGTTTCTAAACAGGGTGACAAAGAGGTCAGTAAAGAAAAACATAGGGTGAGAGAGGGGGGGGCAAAGAGAGGGGTCGTAAGTGGCCTGCGGATCTGTTGGATCTTTCGGGTGCTCCAGGTAAAGTTGCTACCCCAGTCAAAGAAGTCTGTCGTCTTCCCCTCTGCTCCGATCGCTTAGATTTTCTCCAGAGCCGGAGGAGGGGGTTCGGCCTGCTTTCGATGTCCATGCACCGGCCATCTTGGTGGCGTCCTCCAGATCTACGAGAAGCCTCTCTGAGGCTGACATGGACCGGATGCTGATAAAGTTCATACAGACTCACTTGCAGATGGGAGTGTTGCTGGGCCCCCCCTCCCGTCCCGAGAGAGTGGGGAGTTTGGCTCCGATGTTTGCCCTGATAGCTCCTTCTCCGATCCACGCCTGGGTTTTGGAGTCCCTGGAGTCAGGGAGTTGGCGCCAATGGTTTCCCCCAACCTCGACTCCGGCCTTGGCCTCGTATGTCAGATCTGAGCTCTCGGAGTCGTGATTTGGGAGTCTGATATGGGGGGATGAGTGTGTCATCGGTTCCGTTAAGGTTAGGACATGCCATTTTGTACGAAAGCGGTTAATAAAACAGTATACGCTATTGTGTTTTCAGTAGTATATTATTCACAGCAGTTTCACTTTGCCTCCCTGGACGTCTTTTATTTAAAGGCATATGAGTTTGACATCAATGCCACCTGTGAAACAGAGCATTTAGTTTACTTGGCCCTTTGCATAGTGTGCCATAATTTCTATGTAGGGAAGACTGACAGGTCTCTGAAGGAAAGAATACGTGAACACATTTATGCCATCCATAAAAAGAACAAAGTGAATACCTTTACCAGACACACTATCAATAATGATATGGAACAGCTTTTAAAGTTCTAGTTATAGGAAGAACATATGTGAGTATAAGGGGGGGGGACCTACGAAACGTCACTGAAAAGTTTGGAGCTAAGTGGATAGTAAGATTAAGAGATGATAAGAGGTCATGGATTAAATGAATATATACCTCTGTGTCCTAAGTTAAAGTTTAGACAGCTTTTTTAGGTAAGATATGCTGTGGAATTGTCCGTATGATAAATAACTGACTTCTTGTAATAGGCTCGTTTGTGTTTTGGAGAGCTTAAGTGGAAAATGTAAACATGTGCAGATATATTCTTGGCTTGTGATTGTAAAATGAAATGTACTAAGTTAAAGTCTAGGCAGCTTTTTAGGCAAGATGTGCTGTGGAATTGTTTGCATGATAAATTACTGACTTCTTGTTACAGGCATGTATGTGTTTTGGAGAACATAAGTGGAAAATGTAAATATGTGCAGATATATTCTGTGCTTGTGATTGCAAACTGAAATGTTATGGAAATTTGAATCACAATTTCGATACTTTATAAATAAATTTTTAGAAGTGCATACATTCAGATTTCTAGTTTTGTCAATGGCGTGTACCTTGTAGAATGTTACTTTAAATTGAAAGTGCTTGTTCACACCTTAACAATGTATTGGTTGGTTTTAATCATGTGTCTCAAGATGATATTTAAACCAAGAGCTGTTTTTAAAATATATTGGACATCTGAAGAAGTGGGGTTACCCATGAAAGTGCTTGCGTCGAATAAAGATTTTTATATTGGAATCTACATTCGTCTCCAAGTCCTGGTGTTTTGCTCTTTATTCTAGGGAGATACCATATTGACAATATGACCCTAACAGTTGCCCAAGTTGTTCAGTTTTTTGTATCTTATGTAGAAAGTGAAATACCTTTTGATCAGCATTTGTCCATTATTGTGAGAAAGCCCTTCTATGTTGCACAGCTTATAAACAAAGGGATTGTGTTTAGATCTAGGGATGTCATTGCCCCCTTTACTTAGCCCTTGTTAGGCCAGTGATTGAATATAATACCACCTTTTTGCATGTATCTGTCCAACACACACAGCAGCAGGAATACCCAGAGAGATCCATTACTAAAAAATAGGGCCTAAACAACATGTCCTATGTAGACTGACTCAAAGTCCTGCCAATATACTTTGTATCCTACAGACTACTAAGAGGTGAAATTTGTCTGGCATACAGGACATTTCCTGACCAAATACTGATGGATTTACTGCACGTTGGCAAGTGAATTAGGTTCATTGGAGGTTACTAGGCCAATGTTCCTAGGGCCTTTACAAGCCTAGCTATGCTATACACATGTTCCCTAACTGACCTTGGTTAGATGGTTATTATTGACAGATAGTCTATGATCAGCACCAACTGCCCCTGTCCATGAGGGAGATAGATTCCACCCTGGGATGAATTTGCGACTTCCCATCCAATTGTCTAGGTTGCACTTGATTAAGGTTTTTGAGGAGATGTGATTGTACCCCCCCCCCTCTCATTCTAGCCTTCACCTCCTCATTCAGACTTTCCTTCTCCTCAACCAACCTTCACAGATACTTGAAGCCATTAACCCATTCCGCTACTTTCCCTTCAATATTTTAATTCCCAACTATTTCTGATTTCTCCCATTTGCTGCTATTACAACTGTGTTATCTGTGCTCATAACTTGTCTGCCTTCCGTTTTGCATACCCGTCTCCAGTCCTGTGCTGAGGTTCTTGCTCAGATTCTGCCAATAATGCTACATTGTTTGCATACAGCAGCTTTGTTGATTTCTCATCTCTGGCCTGTTGGCTAATATAGTCCATCACTAGTATGAATAGCAATGGGCTCAGAGATGAACTCTGATGTACAGCCACTCCCACTGGAAACCCCCTCTATGAGACTGAACACTGTTTGTTACTGAGTCACTTGATCCTGGTACATAGCCTGCCCTAATTCTACTAATGTTTCTGTGACCTTGAACCACTGCTAAGCTGTCCAAATCAGCTTTCTTGGGACCTTGTCATATGTTTTCTTGAAGTCTATGAATTCCCAGTTGGAATCTCCTCATCTCCAGTGTCTTCTCAACTGTCTGCTTCACAGCAAACATAGAGTTGGTTGTGGTACTTCTTGATATGAATCCAAACTGCTCATCTCCCATCTTACTTTCTACTAATCTGCATATTTGTTTATCAATCACCCTCTCCAAAACTGTCATGCAGTGTGACAGGAGTTTAATACCTCTGTACTGCTCTCAGTTATGGATATTAAATGTGTTCTTTCACACTGGCACTAATATGCTCATTGTCCAGTTATCCTGGGATTAACCTTTTTTTCATACTGGTATTAGTACCCTCAGGAGCCATTTTCCTCTACTGCCGCTGACATCTTGATCAGATCTGCCGTAACCTCATCTGAACCTGCTGCTCTCTTTGACTTCATTTCCTTATTGTTCTTCTAACTTCTTCTAGTGCAGGCTTCATGTTTCATCATAGGTTGTTGCTGGGGCAGTACAGCTTTTGTGAGGTTTTCTTCATTCAAAAGCTGCTGTGTTGGAAGTACTCCTTCCATCTGCCTTTGATTTCCTGTGGACTGGTGAGCAGGTTGTTTCTGTCATCCCTTATGAAGGGTATCTGACTATCTTCTTTATCTTTCTGTCTTTGCATCCTGATAGAGTTTCTTTGTGTCATCTACGGTATCAATTTACAGAAGCTGGTAGAGTGCCTATGATGCCTTGTTCTTTGCTATTGCAAATCTCTTAGTTTCTTTGTTAGACAACCAGAATTCCTTCTTAGTCTAGTCTTTCTTCTCTATTTTGCATTTTTCCATGCAATCCATATTTCTTTTGATGACTTCTGCATTCCACCACCAGCTTTCCTTATCTACATTGCTTCCATATCTGGCTCAGCCACATATCTGTTCTATACTCCTTAAGTATACTGTTTTGACATTCTCCTTATTTGCTGTTCCTCCTGACCCGCTAGAACCCTGAGTAATTCCATTAACCCCTGTGATTTCTCTTCAGTCAACTTCCAGGTCTTCTACCTAGTTTCCATTGATCTTAAAACCTTCTGTGACCACTACCTGCAGCTGATTGTGGCAACCAGTTATTTACACTGTGGCTGACTATTTCACCGAGAATGACTTTGCAATCACTGATTTCTACCCAGTGCCCTTTCTTTACTAGGAGAAAGTGTGTCTGTGTTGCATGTTGGACAATTCTGTATGTAATCTTGTGACTCTTTCTCTTCCTGAACCATGTATTGGCCACCATAAAGTCATTGGTCAGACAGAGGTCTAGAATGGCCTGTCCTCCTTTATTGCTGTTGCCTCACCAATGTGGATTCAGAAAGTCCTTATATCCTGCTCTTTTTGTCCTGATATTTGCACTTAGGACAACCATTATCAGCACCAATTCATGTTGTCCTAATTTATCTAGTAGATCCTACAGATGATATCTGAATGCCTTCTTTTGCTTACTATCACAGCCTTGCTTTGGGCATAGACTAAGATTATAAATTGTGTCCCATCTTTACACTTGATTCTGATTGCCATCTATCACTAATTCTGATGACATCTCTCACTGTCTTCTGAAACATCTCCCTCACCACAACTCCCATACCATTTCTAGTCTGTCCTCCTGTGTAGTAGACTTGACTGTGGAACCCAAGTCAAGTGGCTTTGCTTCACTCTCCTACCATCTTGGATCCTGGATATAGAAGAAGTCCTGTCTACTTCTTATTGTTATGTCATCTACTTCCAAGATGTGTCCTGTCAGTGAACCTGCACTGAGTGTAGCAATTCTTATTTCATGTTTGGCAGGTTGATGCCCAGCTTTTGCTCAACAGAGCTATCCCAGGTAACTCAAGCTGGGCAAATGACCACCAGTTAGCTTATTGACTCAGGGCTGCTGGACTTTATGGCTGGCATGCACTGGCCAATAGGGGCTCATACATCCCTCCCAAAATTATTATGGCTCCCTCACATAGGTTGAAGTAGGCCGAGCCCTCAACTGACTTATCATTGGCAAATAGCCAAGCCCATTTTTGGTGACAAAAATCAACATGACTGAATCCTCTAGAGTCAATTGTTATGTCATCGACTAGCTGACCCTATGATCCATGTTCTCCTAACTAGAGGATACTGTGATGCCATCACTTGGTTGACCCTTACATGGCATGTAGTCTATGATTCATGTTTTCCTATCTAGAGGATACTGAGCATCACAGTTAATGCCCAAAGATGTTAGTCTGTACAACTCTTCCCCCTATAGGACACCATCCATATGGGGCGGGGGGGGGCTGTGGATGAGTCCTTATCTGCCACTTTATTCTTGGCTATGACATTTGGTAGAGACTGTGAACTTCAGCACTATCAAAAATATAAGAAGATAATGAGACAGTTCACCCACAATCTTTACAGATGTCATTTTAAGATGGACATGAGGAATAACAACTGACTGGAAATATTTTAAGAGATTATTGATAATCATTTACTCAACACTTTAATAAAACAATTGAGATGTTATAATTAAATGCAAAATGTAAGAATCATTTTTTAAACTCGATTAAGTCTGTTAAAAGTATTGGTGATAGTCACGCACTCTGTATGAGTAATGTACATTGTTAATCATTTTTCTTATAATAGTTTGTAGGATGTATTAAAAATATTATAATGTGGAAACTTATACATGAGCAAAAATGTTTAAAATGCATCCATTATGCATTCAAGCCTAGGAGGACCTGCCCTTTGCAAGTATTTGATCAATTCTGTAAAAAACATCACACATACAGTACATGCACTTCTGGAGACCATGTCATATACCCTATAGTAGCCGTATGATCTGTGCAAAGGCTGAGGGGCACTAACCTGCACCACCATGATGGCCCTGCACATACATTGGGCTTCATTCCTTGGCGCAGCTAGCTGTGGTGTACACACACACGTGTTCAATAGTCTCTCTGTGGTAGAAGAAATCAATGGTTGGGCCGCAGGGGTTCACACACTGCCCTAACTCTGTGCATCTGCAGGGCCAGCTCCAGCACAAGGTGACCTAGGCCACAGCCTAAGGCCTGATGTTAGCTGGGGTGCAGAGCCATAGCCATGTAATAAAGTGAAAACAACTGCAGGAAAAAAACAGCTATTAGCTCTCCAATCAGTCTTTATTTGGCATCATTTTTGAAAGAGGATTTCTGCCATTCATATTACAAGCATGCATTATTAGAGATGCTGAATTTCATTTTTTAAGAGCACTGAGTATGTACATATTTTGGTAAGTGAATGACTGTGTGTGTGTGTGTGTGTGTGTGTGTGTGTGTGTGTGTGTGTGTGTGTGTGTGTGTGTGTGTGTGTGTGTGTGTGTGTGTGTGTGTGATTTTCCAGTTATATGGGCTATCTAGTCAAGTTACTTATTTGGAATCACACAGACCCAAATCCCGTACCTTGGCTATAGGAAGCAGGAACTTTAATCTGTCATACCAACTGCCAGGTCTCATTTATGACAAATCGGCAAGTTTAATTTATTTTGTAGTTTGCAGGCACGCGTATATGAAACATACTGTGTCTGGACTACAACAGTTTGTCTAGGACTTAGTGCAGATGAGTAAGGGTATGCGCTTTTAAAGAGCTGTTTCATGTAGTACTTAGTATAATTCCCTTAGCCTTCATTTTTCTTTTATTTGAGTCTGCCAATTTCATTCACCGCATGGTACACATGAGCCAGTCCTGATAAAAGAAACTTGGGTCCAGTGGGCTGTCTCTGGCTGTTAGCAAATGCATTACGTGTTTGTCTTTTGAATTCCTAAACCCTTAGCATATATAGCAATTGATCCTTCACTATATGCTATTTCAGTATGGATTGCAGCCCGTTTGTTGTAGTTTAGTGGATTGTCAGATACACTTTCACTAAATGTGAGCTTCAGGGAAAGAGGTTTACTGTTTCTCATGCTAAATCTGTTTTAAATGTGAGGGTATTTTGTTTTGTTTAAGCAATAACTGAAGTGTTGTTCTATAAAAGTAGAAATAAAAGTTTTAAAGGAATTAAAATCTTTTTGATAATTGTAAAAGTTAAGAAGGAAATACTATCTACACTGACAAATTTGAACAGTTTATGGTAATTGAGGAAAGAATGCCAAGTAATGGGATATTGGTATGGCTGGCAGGGCCCGATTCATTACCCTGCAGAAGGCTTCATTTGTCCATGACCTGGCTCTGTTAACTCTTGAGGTGTATACTACAACTAAGTCCTAGACAAACTGTTGTAGTTCAGACACAGTATATTTCATACACGCGTGCCTGCAAACTACAAGATAAATTAAACTTGCCGATTTGTCAGAAATGAGACCTGGCAGTTGGTATGACAGATTAAAGTTCCTGCTTCCTGGTCAACAAATATAAATAAATAAATAAATAAATACATAAATAAATAAATAAAAATACAACAACAGAGCATTATTAATCAATTAAGACAAGCCTCTTCTGACTGATGCTAGACAGGATAGCTATTCTTGATGACAGAGCAGAAATAGAGAGGTGAGAAATGAGATGCACATTTCTTAAAAGCATGTAAGCCCCCCCCCCCCAGAATAGTACGTGGTATGCAGTACAATTTTTGAATTCTGTATGATTTGTAAGCATTTGTATTGCCTTTAATTGTCTTGTTTCATTTGTTGCACTAAACAATGAATTAATTCATTAATAGGCTTGGATTGTGTGATACAGTCTAAACATGTTGCATTTTACACAGCACAACCAAGTGAAGCAAGCAAAGTACAAAACCACCATAAAAAGCAGGACCAACACGAACAGATGCACAGAAGGAATTTATTCTGGTACATCGGCTTCCACAGCCTTCAAAGGAATAATCATTCACAAATAACTGCATCATTTTATATGTATTTTCATAATTGATTAATTAGTTAATTATACTAATTTGGAAAAGACACCATGAAATGAAATGAAAAAGCCATATATAGAGGAAAGGGCACAAACGAAAACAATACACACACACATTTTCTAAAGTGCTTTTAAGAAAAAACAACTTAAACATATTTCTACATGTAGATAAATAATTTAAATAGTTAAATTATTTTCTAAATTCAAACCTTTAGGTTTTAAAGTGCCAAAGTTAAGGATAAACATACTTTCCAACTTTAATAATTTATATAAGAAATTCCCATTAGTATAACTATCAGGTCTGGCCAAGGCACAAAAGAAGAATGAGTCCAGCTTACCATTATGTAACATATGAAAATGTTCAGAAACAGGACTTTCCATTCTCCTATTTCTGATGTCACCCATATGTTCCATAATTCTTAACTTTAGTTGGCGTTTAGTTTGTCCTATATAATATTTTGGTGGATTACACCCACAACCTATAATATAAACCACTCCACAAGATCTACAGTTAAAAGTATCCAGAGCTTGATATTTAATGCCATTAATGTAATTTCCTGTTAGGTTCCTGACATTTTGACAAATTCTACATTTTCCACACTTAAACATACCCTTTACTACTGAAATAACATTTTCCCTATTTAGTCTAATCTCAGATTTAAATTTTAATTTCTCTTTCAGGTTTGCATATCTACCGAATGAGAAACAGACCTTATTAGGAAATAAATAACCAATTTCATCATTTTGATGAACAAAAGGCCACAAAAAATCTACTATTTCTTTGAGAGAGGAAGAAAAAGGAGAATATTTACTAACATAAAAAATTCTATTCTCTTCATTTGTGACAAATGTATTTGTCCTTTGTTGATATAATAAATCTGTCCTTCTAGTAATTGAGTCAAAATTTTGCACTCTATTACTGCTGTTCTTTACTGAAGTTTCCGAATAACCCCTCTCCAAAAGTCTATTTGTGACCATCCTAAATTCAAAATCTAGCAATTTAGTTTCAGAGGTATGCTCAAACGTGCATTTGAATTCGCCATAGGGTAAAGCTTCAATCAAATGTCTTGGATGTGCACTAGTAGCATGGAGGAAATTGTTAGTCGCAGTAATTTTTCTATAGGGTTTATATTGTACTCTATTATGAGAATCGACATATAATAAAATATCTAAGAACTGAATAGAAGTTCTATTCAGAACATAAGTGAATTCAAGACCAAATTTATTATCATGTAAACTAGTAATAAAACCGTCAAATTCAGCGGTACTACCAGTACATATAAAAATCAAATCATTAATATATCTATAATAGAGCACAACATTGTTCTGAAAAAACTTTAACCTATACAGAAAAATACTCTCAAAATAAGACATAAACAGTATCGCATACGTGGGGGCAAAATTTGCACCCATTGCAGTACCATCTTTTTGTAAAAATATCTTCCCTTCACAGCAAAAGTAATTGTGAGTTAATGCAAATTCTAACAGTGAAATAATATATGAGGTACGTGGGCCCTCCCCCAATATATTTTGAATGGCTTCCAAACCCCATTTTCTTTTTATGCTTGTATAGAGTGCCTTAACATCCACCGTGGCCCAATAAAATTTACTGTCCCATTGCATGTTCTTTATTTTAACACAAAAATCATTGGTATTTCCAATATGTGAAGAAACATGGACCAATTCTTTTTTAAGAATAGAGTCCAATAATATACCAATGTGTTCAAGAAAGCAGCCACAACATGAAACTATAGGGCGTCCCGGGGTCAATAAGATTTTATGTAGTTTGGGTAGAGCATAAAACTGGGATCCCTGGGATTAGCAATGTAAAGTTTTTAACATCTTTATTATTGAAAAACCCAGTCTTTCTCCCTCTCCAGTAACTCTAAGAGAGCTTTATTAAATTCCAAAACAGGATTATTTGGCATCTCTATGTAAACTTGTTCATCTGATAATAGATCAAACACCATTTTCAAATAATGTGTTCTATCCATAATTACCCAATTCCCTTCTTTATCTGCTTGACAAAAAGCATATGTGTCACAAACAGCTTGCATATCTTTCAAAGCTTTCCATTCATTTTTAGTGAGGTTATAAACAAAGTATTTTTTCATAAAACTCACATATTCAGCCTCTATTTTACCAAGTAACACATTCTCAAAAGCCCTTAAAACAGCAGAATTTTTAGGCGGGTAAAATGAACTATAGCTTGGCAACTTTGGAATTTTAAGTTTTCCATAACCTGTCACAAAACGTCCAGTTACAGCATCAAGTAACTCAGTTTCACAAATATCTGCTTCCCCCTCTATAAGCCCAGAAGTTTCATAATCATATGTGGAAAGGTTCAGCAAAGAATCAAAAGAACATGATAAAACATCCTGCCCGACACAAGTCTCATTAGTATTGCTAATTTCCACAAAATTTAAAGAACTCATTAAATTATCATTAGAACATTTCTTGCTTTCAAAAAAACTTTTTAAGTACAATTTCCTGCAGAAGCGTTTAGCATCAATAATTAACTCTGACAGAGCAGGTATCTTGGTAGGCACAAACTTGCTACCTTTAAGTAATACCTGCTCCATATCAAAAGTGAGCAATAAATCACTCAAATTTACAATATGATTTTGCTCATAATTGTACAAAGTATTTGTAACAGCAAAATGTCCCAACCTCAGAGTTCCATTTAGGACAGCCGAAAGCTGCTCCCTTTCAACGGCGTCTGTTACGACCCTTGCTTCTGGATTTTCTCTTGTTGCCCTGGCGAAAATTCCAATTTCCTTGTTCTTCCATTTCCATTTGATCGCTAGCGTCATCCATGTTATCTACTCTTTCAAATGATACGCTTTTTCGGCTTACCCCCGTATCTGAAGATGAAACAGAAGAGTCTCTTGTGAACCGGGAAGCTCCTTCAGCTCTTCCGGTACCGACTGTACCATTCTTACGTTTACGCTGCCAAAGATAAATGCTATTCTTACTGAAATCGCTAATATCTCTATTTAGCTTATTTTTTTTCCTAGATATAATATCACTCTCAAACTTGTTAGTCTCTATGTTAATATTCTTAATAGTAGCTGAAAAAACCTCTCGAGGGATTTCAGTGAGTAGACTTTCCTCTACCTCTGCAATTTTTAGTTGCACTGTCCCCAGGTTCTTACGATTCCGTTTGATGAGTATCTTGAGCCAGCTTAAGGTACATTGAAGTGAGGCAGCCTTCCACTCCTCCAAAAACTCGGTCTCATCATCAGCAAATTTTGTAGCAGGTAGTTTGTCCACCCGAAGTCCCCTGGGTGTAATAGACAAACTAACATACTTCTCCAACAAGCAGGTATCGTAAAAAAGAGAAGTCTCTTTAAATCTTAGTTTTTTTAGCTCCTCGAACCTCTTGTCCCGGTCAGTGCTAACCGGAACACCCCATGGATCAGACGCTGCCAGCTTTTCATCTCTCTCCTTACATAAATCTGCAAAACGAAGGCTTTCACTAGTAGAGGCTAGATTAGCCATAATAACTGAATAAAGGACCTGCTCTTCACGAACCACAGCACAACCAAGTGAAGCAAGCAAAGTACAAAACCACCATAAAAAGCAGGACCAACACGAACAGATGCACAGAAGGAATTTATTCTGGTACCTCGGCTTCCACAGCCTTCAAAGGAATAATCATTCACAAATAACTGCATCATTTTATATGTATTTTCATAATTGATTAATTAGTTAATTATACTAATTTGGAAAAGACACCATGAAATGAAATGAAAAAAGCCATATATAGAGGAAAGGGCACAAACGAAAACAATACTGATAGTTATACTAATGGGAATTTCTTATATAAATTATTAAAGTTGGAAAGTATGTTTATCCTTAACTTTGGCACTTTAAAACCTAAAGGTTTGAATTTAGAAAATAATTTAACTATTTAAATTATTTATCTACATGTAGAAATATGTTTAAGTTGTTTTTTTCTTAAAAGCACTTTAGAAAATGTGTGTGTGTATTGTTTTCGTTTGTGCCCTTTCCTCTATATATGGCTTTTTTCATTTCATTTCATGGTGTCTTTTCCAAATTAGTATAATTAACTAATTAATCAATTATGAAAATACATATAAAATGATGCAGTTATTTGTGAATGATTATTCCTTTGAAGGCTGTGGAAGCCGAGGTACCAGAATAAATTCCTTCTGTGCATCTGTTCGTGTTGGTCCTGCTTTTTATGGTGGTTTTGTACTGTGCATGTTGCATTTTAGTCATCTAAATGTTGCATTTTAGTAGTATATTTTTGCAATACCTTCTTTACATCCTCCAGCAACTCCAGAAAGAGGTTGATATTTGTCAGATCATATAGGTTAATTTTTTGGAGTGATGATCATAACCACCTCATCTTCAGCATCCATTATATAGTTATTCTTGCATACTACTGTGATACAGTCTTCTCTATAAGATCTGACTGTAAAGGATTCCAGCAGTTAGTTAATATCTATTAATTAAAAGCCTGGGCTTGTTAATGAGCTGCTTCCTGTGATAAGGGTACAGGGTTCCATTTGGTCTACCTTCATTTACCTCCAGTGTGACACTGAGCAACTCACTTAACCTGAGAGTGCTTTGGAGTACGGCTTCCTAATGGTCTCCTGGACAGCATGCCTAATAACTATGAACCTATTGCTGTTAGCTAGCATTGCTGATGTAGTTCAGGAAATATTATGGCACTATTGCCAACACATCAGTATTTTAATGCAGTTTAAGCAATTTAGTTTTCAAGGGCAGCAGACACTGCTTTAGTAGATGAAACACTGGAATAAGTAGTTCTTTGCTAGTAACAACCATTGAATTAGTAATAGTTCTGTTTGGTGTGGAATTATCTAGATGACTTTTACTTCTGCAGAGATTGTGCATATTGACAGCATATGTTACTGGGAGAGTAATATTTCTTTTGCTTTCATAAATACTTTTTAATTTAAACTGTGCTAGACATGGCTGGATCTTATGATATGAATATAGTGGTCATTATAGAGTTTCACATAATTTATCCAAAGATATCAGTACACTACATTTAATGCATTTATATTTATTTTTTTATTTATTGTATTTATTTATTTATTTTTAGGTGAAATGACAGTCGAGTTTTTAACCAGATTGTTTAATGAAATTTTGGAAAGTGAGAGGATGCCTTAGGAAGAGAGAAAAAGTGTTTGGTAGCGATTTTTAAGAATAAGGGTGATGTGCAGAGCTGTAGTAACTACAGAGGGATTAAACTGATCATTCACATCATAAAGTTATGGGAAAGTGTAGTGGAAGCTAGGTTAAGAAGGGACATGATGATTAGTGATCAGCATTATGGTTTCATGCCAGGAAAGAGCACTACAGATGCGATGTTTGCTTTGAGAGTGTTGATGGAGAAGTACAGAGAAGGTTAGAAGGAGTTGCATTGTGTTTTTGTAGACTTAGAGAAAGCATATGATAGGGTGCCTATAGAGGAGTTGTGGTATTGTATGAGGAAGTCGGGAGTGTCAGGGAAGTATGTAAGAGTGATACAGGATATGTACGAGCGTAGTGTAACAGCGGTAAAGTCTGCAGTGGGAGTGACAAACGCATTTAAGGTGGAGGTGGGATTACATTAAGGATCAGCTCTGAGCCCTTTCTTATTTGCAATGGTGATGGACAGGTTGACAGACGAGATCAGACAGCAGTTCCTGTGGACTATGATGTTTGCAAATGACATTGTGATCTGTAGTGAGAGTAGGGAACAGGTGGAGGAGACCCTGGAGAGATGAAGATAAGCTCTAGAGAGAAGAAGAATGAAGGTCAGCAGGACTAAGACAGAATATATGTTTGTGAATGAGAGGGAGGATAGAGAAATGGTGAGGATGCAAGGAATAGAGGTGGCAAAGGTGGATGAGTTTAAATACTTGGGATCAATAGTTCAGAGTAATGGTGAGTATAGAAGAGAGGTGAAGAAGAGAGTACAGGCAGGATAAATGGTTGGAGAAGAGTATCAGGAGTGATTTGCAACAGATGAGTACCGTAAGAGTGAAAGGGAAGGTCTACAAGGGGGTAGTGAGACCAGCTATGTTATATGGGTTGGAGACAGTGGCACTGACAAAAAGGCAGGAGTTAGAGCTGGATGTGGCAGAGTTAAAGATGGTAAGATTTGCACTGGGTGTGACGGGGGTGGACAGGATTAGGAATAAGTATATTAGAGGGTCAGCACAGGTTGGAAGGTTTGGATTCAAAGCCAGAGAGGCAAGATTATGTTGGTTTGGACATGTGCTGAGGAGGGATGCTGAGAATATTGGGAAAAAGATGTTAAGGATGAAGCTACCAAGTAACAGGAAAAGAGGAAGGCCTAAGATAAAGTTTATGGATGTGGTGAGGGGGGACATGCAGGTGGTTGGTGTGACAGAGCAAGATGCAGAAGACAGGAAGAAATGGAAATGGATGATCCGCTGTGGTGACCCCTAATGGGAACAGCTGAAAGACAATGTTGATTTATTTTTATATGTGTTTACTGGAGTAGTGCGCTATTTCAATGTAATATTTGCAGGTACAGTCCAGGTGAATAGGATCTCATAAGAAATGAACAAATCATTTCTATATTTATAAAGATATGCTAACAAAACAAATATATATGCATATTTACAGATGCAAAGATGCAACATTTAGTTCAAGAAACAGTTAAAAATGTCAAAACAGAGATGGAAAATGGATTTATGCTTACCAGAGCTTTATGGATAAGATGTAGCTATAATGGCTGAGATGTCTTATGCTACAGGGAAGCAGCACACCAAATCATTATATACAGCAGTGTGAAGACATTTAGACGAGGCAAGAGTGATTAGTTGAAAGATAGTAGACCATGGGGAAAAGAGCATGCAGCAGGAAGAGGAGTAGAAAGGAGAAGTGTGAGAGAGACAGAGAGAGAAGAGGGATGTAGGATGAATGCGAGCCAGTAAGTAAGGAAATAAGATGAGATAAGGAAGGATGGAACAGGATAACAACAAGGAGTATATGCAGTCAACAAAGTGACAATGAATGCTATAGATGGTAGGAGGGGCTATCTGTGGATGAAAGTACCTTATGCTCTTATCATTTGATCATTTTAAACAGTCATAAATCTGACTTTGAGGGCTAGTGAGTATGTGAAATTAATTGGAGTATTTTGGCTGCTATGTGTTTTTGTGTAACACATTTGAAATATGTAACTTTGGTCATTATTGTTCTGTTTTGTTTATTTTTTTAACACTGACATCTGAGAAGGATGCAGTCAACAATGTAGCTTCAATTGCTTGGTTTGCAGGTTGTTTGTGATAGCTGGCCCACTTGAGTTGATAATGTTAAAAAGTTAGTCTGTCTTTACTTTATTGGTGTACATTTGTGTAAAGTAAATTGAAATACTTTAATGTGACCATTTTTAAAACAACCAGACATGTGATGAGTGCACAGTTGATAAAGTGGCTCTAACTGTTGACTACAGACATTTAGTAAATTATAATCACAACAGTTACAGTGGCCTTTTATGGTTGAGATGTTCTAAATGGGGTATTTTTTTCATTATTGATCGATACATTTTGTTTCACTGCTTACTGGAAAAATGTTCAAAGCTATGACTTTAAGACAGGATCATAACAAATGTTGCTGTTTTAAACAAATAATTTAGAACATTCAGGAAGTCGAATCAAAGAACACATGCATTTACACGTGGTCCTAAAGATATGTGTAGGGGCCCATAGTTTGAAAATAGCCTGGGTCCCCCTGGTACACTTAATCTTCTACACATCAGACACATGTTCCTTGAATGTGAGTTTTAAGGGAAGAGAAGTTTACTGTTGTTAAGCTACATCTGTTTTCAATTTGAGACTATTTTGCTTTTTTTTAGCAAAGGGGATGGGAGGGTGGCCTAAAGGTTAAGGTATTTGCCTTACAAACACAAGGTGCAGGGTTTGAGTCTCACAAGGGATAATTGGCTAGGCTTAAAATGGCTCACAAGGGCAGTTAGCTTAGTACTAACCTATGACCATCAAGGTTTGTACAATAACATTTGAAATAAAAGTTTTACATTATACCCAAATCTCTGTAATCACTGCACACTGAAGGTTTGAACAGTATTTATGTTAACTGGGGCAAGACGGCCAAATAATTGAAAACTGGAATGACTGCAAGGTGGAATGCCCTGGTCCACTAGCCTTCCTATGGTCCAATTTGACCATAATGGAGGTATGTGTATCTGCAATAATCTGTCCTCCCTGTGTGGTATGCATCTACTATGATGTCTACAGGTACAGAGGCTGTATCCATTATCTAGGTAGGGGATCTTATGTGCAAATCCCCTATGTCCAAACCAAACATTGTACTCACTGAACATGCCAGGTGTTTTTACCATCATCATTATTGTCATGAGAGTCAGACTTGTCTCCAACATTAGATGGAAGAAATTCCACTGTAATGGAGCTGGATAGACAGTCACATGTGAAGAAACTAAAGCAGGAGATCCAGTATAAATATATCTCACCATCTTTACTTTTCTCCCAGTGCAGAGTTAATAGGATGGTGAAAACTGTCAATAATGGTTAGTAATCCTTACGTCGTGAAGTTGTCTTGAAGGTCGTATTGTTAATACGCATATAGTACATGAAGCATACAACATCAATAAGATGCTCAGTAATACAAGGAGCTATCAAATCTACTCATGTCTTAATACACAAACAGCGATGCATGCCTGAAACATTTCTGACAGGTACTCTTTGAAAATATTGCAGCTTGGCTCTGAGATCTAATACACCACCATGGGACAGTGATGCGTCTGTTTCCTCTTTTAAGGATGACAGAAAATCTTCCCTCTCAGTCAATGGTGGCATGACCAATGGCATTCCTCCTGTGCCCCTATCCTGTTGTGCAAGGCAGAATACACATTTTTCCACATCACAGATAATGTTGGTGGCTCTATATCTGACCTGCCTATAGTTGTAGTCCTGGTCACTGACTGCATTGGATCCTGCCATGCATGTTCATGCTAAGGCTGGTCAGCAGCGTTATGCCAGATGATTCTTTGGCCATGGAGAATGAGGGCCTGCAACCAAGATTCACTCTCTGCATCAGAGAATTTACTCTTATTGGCCTTACCCTTTCCAGGCATATTGCAGAGTGGATAAAGAATACTCTGTGTAAGTATGTCAGTATGGGCTGCTTGTCCCGGTAGTCTGTCTGTCAGTGTTTTGGGTTTCCAATGCCATGATGGGAATGGATCCTATTCCTAAGTCAGGGTATGATTAGAGATTATGAAATTAGTATTATTTCAGTTTTGATGTTAGCCAATAGTGCTCTTCTCAGCACCTGCAATGTGCCTGGAAGTGCTTCTTTCTGTACTTCATATAGGTTGCATGTATTGATAGAATATTTAAGTAAACTTGTAAATTCTGTTTGATTAAACCAGATGCATGTACTGCTATTAGAACTGTCTGTGTATCTTTCTTCCACATTGTTTTGAATTCTGCCTGCAGTTGTACTATTTTATAACTTTGTGTCTTTCTATACATAAGACACTGTAATCAGTGGGTGATCAATGCTACTTTTATCTTCTTTTTATGGACCATTATGTCTGGTTTACTTGCATATTTCTTTTGAACTATTGGTAATGGGTGAGCCCACGTAATATAAACTTCCTCATTCTCTATAATGCTTTGAGGCTCCTGCTGCCAATGCTTTTTTTGGTTACTTTTATATTGTACATTCCTTAACTCATTAACTCCAGTGGCGCTCAGGAAGTTTGCTCTGTAACTTCTAATGGGTGGAGTCTAAGCCTTTTGACAGAATCAAATTACGTCCTCACATTTCAAATAAATGCGCATATATTTGGAATTATAGGGGTTACTAAAGAAGTGTAAATGTCAAACTCTTCAGCACAAACTCTTTTTACAGTGGTGGTATTCTTTAGGTTCTAGGTCATAACTGAATTTTATACATCGCAGTAAATACAGTAACTATTATATTTGTAATATTTTGTAAACAACCTACAATATCTCAGCAACCACTCAAGTTACACACACATTTTCAGCAGAATTTTCTTCTCTAGCTGAGATCTTTCATATGAAGCTAAAGCATTCTGTCTGTGTTACTTAGCTGTTGAGATATTTAGAAAAATGTGAAAATTAAATCTGTATGAAGTAATATCATAAAAACAACAGTTAATATCTATGCTTACCCTCACTAGACAAAGGTCAAATATGAATGCAGTTCAGTTTGCTATTGTGCAAGCTTTAAAATGAAATATTTAAATACTTTGTACATAGCATGGTATCAAAATTATTGATGCAAATATGAACAAGCAATATTTGATGCCTAGAGGCGTAAGTAGGTGTTAACTGCAGATGCACCTCGAAGCGTCACTCAGATGTAATGAATTAATATACCAGTTTGTCACATTATTATGTATTTCAGTATACTGGTCCTCTGCCATGAATGAATCATACCCAGCAACAAAATGTGCAACTGTTTTAACTACTGTTTTACATAATCTGCATTTGTCGAATTCTCCTATTTTTAAATGGACTTTGTAAAGCAGTGTGTGCATAATTCTCCATCCTGGGACACCATTATTAGCCTTTCATCTTTTGGAATCAATTCACCTTTCCTTCACCATTCCTGTTTCAAATCTTGATCAACATGAGGTTGCTCCAACAGATCTCTACACATGCCAGTATATTTGTGGATGCTCCAATTATTATCCTTCTTGTCTGAACCTTTTCCTTATATTTTTAAATGTTGCTTTTGCACATTTATTAAAACCAACTGCCAGTCTTAGATCATCTGAGGAAATTTCAACCATTTATAGTTGTGATTTCAACTCCTCATCTGATGAACTATAGTTTTAAGTCATCCACAAAAAATTAGATGTGAAGTCTTTAAACAATGTTGACTTCTGGGAGCCAAACTGTAACCATGGCTTAATCTGTTAAATAAACAGTTTAATGGATTAAGGCCAAGACAAAATAGCAGTGGTGACAGAGGATTGTCCTGGAATACCTTCTCCTTTTTGATTTTTTATCCCTGAAATAATAATTTTCCATTTCTCATGGCTCAGCTGCAAAGAGTTTTACCACTATTTCATGGTCACTGTAATGGAGTTGATCAATGTAGAGTATATCTTATATATCTGTAAGCATTGCTTTATCTATGAATGTGGGGTGCTGGCAAAAGCTTTTTTGTAATGTATTCAGACCATACTTAGAAAATTTCCCTTTATTTAACTGTCTAGTGTGGCTTTGTTTAGCAAAAAAAAAAAAAAAAAACCTTTGTTCCATATCAGTTTCTTTTATTAGCTTTCTGTTCTACTACCATAATAGTTCTTTTTCTGAATGACTATAAATTCTGTCTGCATAAATTCTAGTAAATAGTTTGTATATTCCTCCCACGTGATTTCTCTTAATATAACTACATCAACTTGGTGCACATTCCAATGTATAGTCTTCTATGAGACAGCAAGCTATTATATGCCTGTTTGCATTCTCTTTTTCTAACCCCACAACAATGTAAAAAAATATAGTTTCATTCTTGTTGCTATATTTTGTATACTCACTTGTATATTGTGAACTAGCTTCCCTGTAAACAGATATTTCTGTATTTGTATTTATTCCTTCTATGCATGAATTCCTAACCTTACTATGGAAGACTTGCACCTTCCAGCCTGAGCCTTGTCCTCTATCAGTGAATGTATGTAAATTTAGCTCTTGACTTGAGTTCATATTCCCTGTATCTTAGTCTCTTTACTCCCAGTTCCAAGAGTACATCACCCCTTCACCCCTCCTATCTCCCGAGCTCTCTCTACCCCATACCACTCTACTTCCCCTTGCTCATCTGCCAAACACCCCTACCCATACCTCTCAACCTGGAAACAGCAAAAATCGGGACAAAGGCCCATGAAAATACGTACAAATCTGTGTGCTGATTAACATAAAATCTGCATACATTATTATGTAACCCCACCCACTTCAGTGGAATTGTGGGATACCAACTTTCAAAAGCAAACTGAAGAACAGATAACCAAAATATGGCCCCAGACCCTGTAGTAAAGGATAACCTTTTTTTTTTTGAAATGTGTAGCAATGATGTTCACTGGGAAGGGAGAAGATGATGATCCTTTTGTTTTTGGTGACTTGCAGTATGTGGGTTTTGTGGTAAAAGTAGGGCATTTAATGGTAGGCAATATTCTAATCTTAGCAAAAGAATATTATAGTTTGTTAGGACCTCCAAAATTCATTCTCCATGACCTACTGATCAGTGGCATAGCTAGAGTTTGTGCTGCCCAGCTGGGACTATGCTTCAGGTTGCCACCCTTCCCTCCACACAAAATCATGGTCGAATGGGGACTCCATACATAGCCCTCCCCCCTGCAGCCATTTCAGTGTCCCATTGCTTGGCTGTTTTATCCCCATTTACCAAACACTGTAATGTGCATACTGCATTTCTTCTACAATGATTTGGATTTCATTAAAAACTTTAATTTTACATTTTATAGTCCAAACACTAACAGACATCTCCTAAACAAAGCAATACAATTTCACAATGAAAATAAATATAGCATTAAAACTTCTCTGCCCTTGAAACTCACATTCATTGAAACAGCACTGAAACACACATTCAAAGAAAATACACAAGCCATCTAAATAATTCCACATTAAAGAGATCTGTAACTAATGAAGAGGTTGCTGCTAGCAAACAACTTTATATTTCATTGTTTCATCTAAAAATAAAGTGCCTTTTGCCCTTGCAGAATAAATTGCCTATGTTACAGTAAAAATAATAAGCTAGTAATATTGCATTAGGGAATGGAAAGCAAATTGATGACAGGTTCATAGTTACTAGGTATCGCCGCCAAAGTAAAAAGTACAACACAGTACGGTATCAAGAATCCATCTACTTACTGTGGGAGTAGAACCCACAGCCTTATGCATCAAAAGCAAGTATACTACCTGTTGTGCTGCTAATAACATAAACAGACTTGGCATAAGCAGCACTAAACTTCTCTCTGCCTGAAGAACTATACAGCGCAAGAAATCTGGATAAAGCCAACATTTAAAGGGGGTTTGCAAAGGCCCAAAACCAGGGACACATTTTAAACATTGCTTGTATAATCTTAAAAAGTTGCTAGAATAAAATGCTTTGTTTTACCATGCAGTGTTACCATGCATTCCCTGAAAGATTGGAAGATGGAAACTTAAATGGTTATCATCATTTAGTAATTCAGTTCTCACTGATTTGCCAGAAAACCACAAATTTTAAGAGGAAATTACCAAATTCTGTGAAACTGTGGACAGTTGAGAAACTCCGAGAATCATGACACACACACACACGCACACACCTAGAACCAGTATCTGTCACCACCTCCATTTGTAGTCTTGTCTATATTATGTGTTAGTTTCTGCCCTGCTACCTTCTATACACACATACCTTAATACTTCCCTTACTACCTTCTCTACAAAATACTTCCCTTAGTACCTCCTCCTCCTACCTTAATAATATTGCCCTTAGCACCTCCTCTACCCTCCTCCCTTAATATTGCCCTTAGTACCTCCTCCCTTAATAATACTTCCCTTACTATCTCCTCTACCCGCCTACCTTAATAATGCTTCCATTACTACCTCCTCTACCCTCCTAGCTTAATCATACTTACCTTACTGCTTCTTCTACTCTCCTACTTTAATAATACTTCCCTTACTAATTTCCACAATTATATTCTCTGCATATGTATCCTTATGTTAAAAAAAAACATAGTAGCACACAAGCCTCATGATCATGTAGGGTGGCTATAAATCTTCCCTCCCAACAGCTGTGTGAGTGGGACTACTGTGAGTGCTCCCAAGGCTCATGCTCAACAGATGATCACTACTGCTGCTTAAACTCCCTGAGGCTGCACCACAATCATACACAATTTCCTACAGGTCCCTGCTGTGGCGGCAATGAGGATCTTTCTTGAGCTGCTGTTCATGCTCGCTTGCCTGGCCACATTCCTTGGATCATTTCACATACATGCATAGTAAACAGATTATGGATCACCATGATTGCAGATGTAATGTTTCTGAATCCCCAGGAATGTCAGCAGCTCCTTAGTTCAGCAAGCCCTGAAACTTTATGAAGACAAGCAATTCCTTGCCTTCTGCTTGTTTTTTAAGATGTGAAAATTTATTATAATTTGCATAACTGAAATTTTAAACAACAGTCAATCTTATCTCTTGGGCTATGCAACTTTGTATTTATTTTTATTTGTTTTATTTTATTTATTTAACATTTGTTGACTGGGAATGTCCAACTAGGTTCCACAGATCCTGTTTTCAGTGGAGGCCCGAGGACAAATGCTCCAGAAGCATGTCTTTAGAATGTGGGAGGAAACTGGAATACCCGGAGGAAACCCACGCAAACGCAGGGAGAACATGCAAACTCCACACAGAAGGCACCCCAGCCAAGAATCGAACCAGAGAACCTCTTGCTGTGAGGTGACAGCATTAACCGCTGCACCACTGTGCCGCCCACTTACGTTGCAATGGCAGTTACCTCCAAAATGTTCTGAGAACTCATTTGGTACAATAGTCTAAGTCACTTACTAACAACAATAAAATTGCAAAGGAACTCTCTCATACATATAAAAAGCAGACTCTGTTCATTATCTTCACTTAGCTAATCAAATTGCAAAGGAACTCACTCTCTCTCGTATATATAAGAAGCAGTTCACTTAATCCAGTGAGAAATCAATTGCCTTACCGGAGCCAAAAACACAATCTACTAGTTCTCGTAATAACACTGCAACAAGGAACTGAGCTCAGACTCAAATGTAGGTAGGCGGTAGGCAAGGCTTGTAACAACGCTCGAATTGTGGCAAAAAGGAACGGTCACTCCACTGCAAAGGAAACCGTCTCATAATAACATTGTAAAGGAAATTGAGCTAAGTCTCTCTCATTTGCAAAGGAAATTGAGCTAGAGCTAGGTAGTAGGGCTCGTATTGGTAACAACAATCAAATTGAGGCAAAAAGGAACTGACACACTCCAATTGAGGCACTCCACTAGGTCTTGTAATAACTTTGCAAAAAGGAACTGAACTGACACACTCTGCAAAAAGGAATTGAACTGACACACTCCAATTTAGCTAGGCAGTAGGTAGGGCTCATAACAGCAATCAAATTGCAGCAAAAAGAAACTGACACACTCCAATTCAGTTAGGCAGTAGGTACTAAGTAGGGCTCGTAACTTAAGTCTTAACATAACGTTCAAATTGCGCTTTATTGTGGTCTCATAACAACATTCAAAATAAAGAACTGACACACACATGCCAATTATAACAATATTCAAATTGCAAAGCAACTAGCAGTGCAGTATCAATGCATCTCCACTTTCTCTGGTACAAGTCATACACTTCGATGCAGTGAGAAATCAAAGTGCCCACACATTCAAGGCTGCTCATAAAAAAGAATTAGTGAACTTAATTTGTACGCTTTAATGCAGCGAGAAATCAAAGTGCCACCACACATTCAATGCAACGCATTATGTGCATAAAAGTATTAGTAAACTCAATGTGAGAAAAACACTGGTACAATAAATTAAGTAAACAGTTAAAGTCTTTTTTTTTTTTTTTTTTTTTTTTAATGCCTGAGTATTACCGGAGCTGGGGGAAGAAAAGTGCTGTCCGCACTGGCTGAATAAAACCCACGGACTGGTGATAACATCAGGAATAAATAAATAAATAAATAAAAACAAACTTAAGAAAATCCTGGGAAATTTGAAATTAAAGGGGCAACACGGGAATTTCTGGCACCCCAATATTTTGCCCTCAGAACTGGTATTTACTGAGGAATTTGGTATGGTTGGGAGGCATGCCCCTACCCCCTTTCATTAGTAGACTTTTGTAAACAGTTTCTCTGGGGTCATGTCAATACCCCTTCCCCAACCTCCACCTTTCTTGCCCCTCTGTATCAGACATTGAAGTCTTTCTAAGGTCTCTGTCTCTCTTGCTTCTCACCTTCATTATTTTCTCTACTATCTCTGTCCTGCAGATAACTTTATACTCTCTCTCTATCCTTCTTTTTAATGTGCTGAGCTACAGAACAGGTTCATCCCACGCTGTTCCCCCTCTCTTCCCTCAGGCTCACTCCACTCCTATACCCTACCCCTTTCCCACCCACCCCTACACTCATCTGCTTTATACTCTACCCACTACAGCCACTCCTCCTCAAACCCTCCCCTCCACCCTGCCCCTCCAAGACACCACTTGCATTCATACCTTCACATTCTCCTTGCCCACTTCCTCACTATCTCTCCCTTTAACCCCACGTTAACACAACACTGCAGAATCCTAAACCTCCCTTAAGCAAAACCCTATTTGCTTAACCCTCCACCTAATTTTTCCCACATACTCTAATATTACTCCACTTCCTAATCATTCTTGAACCTACTCCTCTCTAATTTCCTGTTTATCAGCTAATTCCTCCTACAATATACTCCATAGTTTCATTCTACACATGTTCTCTAGCCCTAGTTTACAACCAGCATCCCCACTCCTATCTCCATCAATATCAATATTCCACTACTGTCTTGCCACAGTTATCTAGACTTTACCTCAATATCTTCCTCTAGACCCTCCCTCACTTCACCTAACCAATCTTCCATCATGCAAATTCACTACTTGCTACAATTTCTACTCTTTATCTGTACCCTAATACTGTTATACAACCTCACCTCCTACAATACTCAACTAATATCCCATCACCCATCACCTACCTCTATCTATCCTTTAACTATCCCACAACTCCCTCATTCATTTTTTTGGCCTCAAGCATCCCTCCGAGTGCTGCTCATTTTGCTAAAATTAATTTCCCTCCCAGCTGCTCTATCTCCCCAAAAGGGAAGTCAAAATACTATCTCCTTCTCCCCCTCCTTACAATTTCTTCCAATACACTACACCTGACTCCTATTTGGTGACATCCATCCCAATCCTAGACCAGACTTCCCTTCCTCTTGAAACCCTCTGACCTATCACTCCATCCCTGCTCATCCTACCATCCCCACAATACACCTTTCTCTTTATTCCATGAATATCAGAAGCATGATTAAAAAAAACAGCAAATTCCATGCCTGGATATCCTGTCACTCTCCTGACATCAGTAATCTCAATGAAACCTGGCTGAAACCCCATATCCCTGATAAAGACTTTCTTCCCCTGGATACAACATCTTACAACTCGACAGAATCCACAGGAAAGGAGGTGGAGTGGTTATCATGTTCTCCAACCACCTCTCTGTGACACCCATATCTATTCCAACCCCCCTCTGCCCCCCCCAGCTGAAATACCAATCACCAACTGTAAAATTAATACACACAACATAATAACCATAGCTGTAATCTACATACTCCCTGTCAACATCACTATACTTGAACGTATTCTGTCCTGAATCTCTCATCACATACTTAATGAAACTATAGTCTTCGGAGATGTCAGTATCAGTTGGCTGTCCCTTTCATGTGATACTCCAACTTCCTGTATTAATCTACATGGTTTTGCCCAACTAATATCCACTCCAACTTTTACTACTAAATCTACTACTCATGCCTCTCTCCTTGACTGGATACTAACCTCTCACCCCCTTAAATATCATTTCCCAGAAACCCTCCCAGATGCTCTCAGTGATCACTGTCCAGTCAATGTCCTTAGATTCTCTCCTCATTATAATAGACCTCACAAGTTCATAACTTGTCGCAAACGAACCATCGTTGACCCCAATACACTAAACAACCATCTCTGTGCTATAAATTGATCCTTTCTCATGGAACTACCCCTCAATGATGCTGTAACTGAGTTCAGCTCAATATTCCTCAACATACTAGACTCTCTAGGCCCAGTAGAAACTGTTAGAGTAAAATCAATCATATCTCCTTGGCTAACACTGACTACCCGCTCCTCAGTGAAAAAATAGAACAAAACTTGGAAGCTCTGGTCCAATATCAAACTTCACTCCCATCTTCAACAATGTAAAGAACTTCATATCCTCACTAAAAATCCATCTATAAAGACAAAAAGAACTTCTATCACAACCTCACAACCACTCACCTAGCCAAACCAAAGAAGTTCTGGCATGCCATCAACCATATTCTTCACCCTGGCAACCCTTCCTCCCCTCAGCCTTGCCCCAATAACTCTCCCTTAGAAACTGCTACCAACTTCAACTCCTATTTCATAGGCACTATTAGCAAAATAGCTAACCAAAACAACTCCTTCCAAAATTCCACACTCCCCTTTAACAATCCTTCACCCAGCAACCCCTCTCTTACCTTTTCTTTCAAAACTGTATCCACTAACTATATTAAAACCCAGCTACTAAAGCTCAAACCTTTCTCTCCCTCCATTGATGGCCTACCCACTCTCTTTCTCCAAAAAGCTGCCAGCTCACATGCCATCCCCATCTCCATTCTCATGAACCATTCCATTACTGAATAGAAAGTCCCTGCAGGCTGGAAACAATTCTACACTGTACCCATCCTTCAGGCCAGTTGCTATCCTATCCCCTCTTTCCAAAATCCTGGAAAAATGCATTCACAGGCAAATCCTTCCCTTCATCCATCAAGAGAACCTACTTACCCCTACTCAACATGGCTTTTGATCTAAAAATAGTACTTCCACCACCCTCATTTCTTTCATAACACTATATCTCAAGCTAGTTACCTAAACAGACTGGTCTCATGCCTATTTGTTGATATCTCTAAGGCCTTTGACACCGTTTCCCACCTGCTTCTTTTAAACAAACTCACAGAACTTAACCTATCCACCTCCACCACTTCATTGTTCTATAGTTACCCCAGTGATCATCTACAATCTGTTAAATGGTTATCTGCAACCTCTCCTACTCTTCCTATAAAAATGGGTGTTCCCCAAGGATCCATGCTTGGCCCGTTACTGTTTAATATCTTTACAAAACTTTTAGCTACCTCCTGCCCACAGTCATCACTCATTCAATATGCAGATGACCCTGCAGTTATCACCATAGCAGACTCTCCCAATGAATTAAAAGCTATAACCCGGAATTCTTTCTTAGCAACAGAGAACTAGTTTACCAATAACCAGCTATTACTAAACCCAAAAAAGACTAATCACCTTCTTTTTATTGCAAAATCTATGACTCATCTTAAATCCTCCTTCTGAGTCGCATCCTCCAATAACACACCTATTACTGTAAAATCTCATACAAAGCTACTAGGGGTCATCAATGGTGACTGACTGAAATTCGACCTACACATCATCAACAACATTAAGAAAACCCACCAAAAGCTCTGGCTTCTTTACAGGAACAAAAAATTCTTATCCAATAATGCCAAAATTGCTCTATCCCAAACTTACCTACTCCCCAGCCTCCTCTGTGGATCATAGATCCTCACCAACCTTCAAACCACTCTCCCAACAAAACTAGACTCTACCTATAACAAAGTAGCCACATTTGCCACTGAACAACCCTACCACTCTCATCACCGGTTAACTCTCAAAAAGTTAAACTAGCTAGAGCTTCTTCTACAACTACTCCTCTCCCAGCTTTAAATAGCTCATTCCATGCTGTATCTGCCCTCCTTCTGTCCCAGCATTACCTCTCTGGTCTCCCTCTACACCCCCTTACAGTTCCTCCAAAGCTTGGATCAAAACCTTCTATCTACAAGCCCAAAACTAAAATAGGACAAAACCTTTACAGCTACTCTTCAGCTCTATCATGGAATAAGCTCCCACTGGTTATTTGCAACATAAATCACCAACATCAGTTTAAACTTGCTACTAAAACCTTTTTGAACAATACATGGATCTGTCCATGTAATCATCTTCCTTGAAAAGAACACTTGAATTACCTACCCTTACCCTTACCACCTTTCTTTCTCCCATTTTATACTCTAGACTGTACATAGACTAAAACTTATTTAATCTAGATTTTTACTCATCTAAAATGACTGCTAATCATCTAAACAGTGATTATACTTGAGACCTGTTACTGTAACCAGCATTATGTCCTCCTAAGCAAATTCTACTCTGATCGATGTTCATATGTAATTATTCTGTATGCTTTTAATAGATACTTGTTACTATTTTTTCCTCCTTTCTAGTATTAGTGTATAACAATTCTTGCTATTGTATATTGTCATACTTAATTGTGGAGCTTTTCTTCCCAGGCCTCCACTGAAAAAGGGTTCTCGCTCAGTCGGACAAACCCGGTCAACAAATGTGAAATAAATAAATAAATGTAATACTTTGTTGTAGTGTTTTCGCTGCTATTTTACTGTAAATATCTTGTCTTTGGAGCTTTTCCTTCCAGGTATCTGCTGAAAATGGGCTCCTGGCCTACTTGCACACTACCCAGTAAACAAATGTAATAAATAAATAAATATTGTTGGAAGGCAAGTTATGTGTCTATAGTTCTTAGGGAGGCTTTCAGTTTCTATCTCAAGGAGGAGTAACATTTTTCCTGTTGTTATCCAGGATGGTGTATTTTTGGGATGCACATATAGGTAATTATTGCTCATGGCTAAGTCTGTGTATAAAGAGTTTAATAATACTTTTAATCAGAAGTTAGACACTGCATCTGTGCCTTGGGTTTTCCATTTAGAAAATGTTTTTAAAAGTTTGTCTCAATCTCTTTGGCTGTTACTTCATCCCATTGTTTATGGTGTGCATTAGAGTTACTTGCTGTGTTTTATATTTTTCTATCCATTCAGCATCTTTGTTATGTTCAGCATGGTCTTCATAAAAATACTTCTCCAAAATATGCTGATTTCTTTTTTTTTTGGTAGTGTTTCAATACATTTTCCTTTGTTTCATAATCCTTTATAAAACCTTGTTGGGTCATTCACGAATTTCTTATTTACTTTTCTTTTATAACAGTCAAAGTACCTTTTATGTTTTTCTGCTTGTGTTGTTATTTTAGTTTATTATTGGAAATAGTGTATATTAAATCCTGGTGTGTCCTGATACTGAGTGCTGCTTTTCCAATGTCTTCCTTTCTAAGAATTTTTGATAACCTTCTCCTTTTTTATATTCTTCTAATATGAATTGCTTTCTAGTTTTCTTGGTCTTTCCCATGGTACTTCTTCCTTTCCTTCTATTTGTTACTCTAAATATTTGTGGTATTACTTATTAGATTGGCTATGCAGTAATATATCCTATGTATTTCTATCACATGAATTGATTTTAATAGTCCTTATTACTGTGTTCATCCTTTACCAGTCTTCTAGCATTTTGAATCTTGTCTATTTTCTGTAAAATGTTTCTTTAACTTAAATAAATATATCTATATTAAGTCAGGCAGGTCTTCCCTTAGATCATTTTCTTCTGGACCGCAGCATTTTCTTTTCTCACTGTTTCATGTGAAACTTGTAAAGAAAGTTCCAGACCATTGTTCTCTGACGTATCCTCTTCAAATTCATTTTGATCTATCTCATGCTCCTCCATATGGGGACCCATAGGCCCATTATGCTGCAATACCACATGTTTCAGAGTAGCCAGTTTCTCCTGCTTTTTCCTCTGCTATGGAACTCAAACTTGACATTTGCATGAGGCTCCAGAGCATCCCCATGTGGCAAGTCTTTTTCAGATGCCTTCGACTCCTCCCACTGCTCATTAATCCAGGGGCCTGTTGTTCCAACATGTTGTGACACAAACTCTTTTGGAGTCTCCACTCTAATCCTTTCACATCACAGATAGTACATTGCTTTAATTTTTATCTGTTTAACTTCTGTCTCACAAATGCAGTTCTCTACATTCCCCCTTTGTAAGACTATTTCTTGTATTGTGAAATTGTCCATGTCTGGATGCCTTTGCCTGCATTTCTCTTCAAATATATTTGCTGCTGCTGTTTTATATTGATTAATTTGATTTCTGCTTTGCATAAATATTTCACCATATCAAATCTATTTGTTTTACCATGTCCAAGTTTATTTTTCTATCTTTCAAAAATGTCTATGTTTTGTTGTTTATATTTTGGCACTTCCTCTGTCACTTCTTTTTCCAGGCAGCCCAATGTTGCTTCATCTATATAATGTTTTTCATGGATCTGTTTATTACTGAAAACAATTTTTATTAGCAGCTTATGAACTTTTTTAATGTGCAAATATTTTTATTCCACTAATTTCACTCTTAATCTTTCTGCATATTCTTTGTCTGTTTAGAAATTCTAGGGAGTTTGTACAACAGTAATAATACATTTTTTCCTTTATCCTCAACAGTCCACTTTGCTATCTCTATGCCTATTTTTTAGCCTGACACATTTTGTGTTTTTTGTGGACTACTTTCTTATGGTACAGGAAGGGCCATTTTCCTCCTGTTCCTGAATCAACACTTTGGTAGGAATGTTTCCATGTCCTAAAGATTCTACACTGCCTTTTTTCCAGTCCTGGCATCGGGGTGAACACCAGGTATGAACTCTTTTATCCTGGGTCCTATACACGAGGTTTTCTATTTTTATTTTTTAACCTGCCTTTCTCCATGATATATAAAACACAGTCTTTATTTCAACATTGTTTTGTCAAGATTTTGTAAAAACATGGTCCACCATGTGAAAGTACTTAGCTTGACTTGAGGATGAATACAGTTCCGGTAATATGGTGTTACTACTCTCTTTTTCATCTCTCTTTTGGACCCAGTGCATGCACCTGTGGCATTTGACATTACAGCTATTCATTAGCACCAAAATCAGACATATTAATCTGCAGTGTAAAACCCTACCTGTACACTCAATCAGAATAGGTAATAGTAGGCATAGGAGTATGCTGTACAGACTTCTACCACATATAGGCACATAAATGCACTGTAAACACCTCCCCCAAACACAGTCACAACCTTAATCCACTCAGGTAATCAGTCAGATGGTTTTATTCTCTCACAGCATCACACTACTGTTTTTTATACCTTATCAAACACTCACCCCTCTATAGGTACATCACAGGGCAATACCCACCGTGGTCGTATTTACTATATACACAGCTACCCACAACTACAATACAATGTAAGTTGAAGCTGCAGTGGTATAATGTGAGAGTTACAGTACCATGTTGATGTTATACACAGCTATGTGTGGCTCAAGAAAATACTGTAGACATGTATATGAATGCCCTGTCTTATCACAAGGAAATTCTGGCCGGACTATTTTAAGAACAACATTTCACAATTGCTTTTTGATGTGCCTTCCATTAACCTTCTTGTCACTTATGTGTAACTGTGTCACTGACTACTTCTCCCTTGCTCAAACACAATACATGCACTACATATTTCCCCACAAGTATATATACAAAGAAGCATTCATGTACATCTATAGACAAATTGTACTAAACAAAATGCTCCACATACCTTCAGTAAGTAGTATTTCTGCTTATTACAGGTTTGAGTTTCTTCATCAGGTGACGTTTTGTTTTCCAAATGCAGCAATAAATCTTTTTTGCATAGTGCAGTGAGCCTCTCTGGGGTATATACCATGCAGATTCAGCCCTCAAAGCACAATGATTATGCATATAAAGGCTCAGCTGATGAATGTCTGTGAATCACTATTTCTGTATGTTGCACCTGCAAGCAAAGTCTTGCATATAATTCTACATGATATCATGTAGACACATGAGCACCTATGAAGCACATTCCCCATGCATGGGCATGCTAATATATGTAGAAGATTCTCTGTAATTCCCAATTTAAGCCTGAATGATGTCACAACTGAGCACTGTCATTGCAATAGCTTCAGTATTTGCTATATAGATGAACCATGCCTGCCATATTTCACACAGTCTACCCTCTTTTTTCTGCAAGTTCCTAACAACATCATCCATCATAAACCCTGACACTAATCATACTACTGAGTTGCTCTGACTTGTGTGAAGATTCTCACACTTATAAATGGGAGTGACAGTGAGATGCCAGTCATTAACGGTCTGGTATGAGACCTAGTGAATAGTCATGATGTCAGACAACACTGTTACACTGTTAGTGCAAGAACTCTGGACAAAGCCTGACAGGATGTGGGGACAAAGGACCAAAAATAGGGACAGATTTTAAACATTGCTCTTATAAACGTAGAAAGTTGCTAGAGTAACAGGATTTGTGTTAACATACATTTTCTGAGAATCTGATGTTTGAAACTCAAATGTATGTCATTATTCGGACACTTCAGTCCTCAGATAATCCCAGTGATTTGCCAGAAAGCCACAAATTTTATGAGGAACAGACAAAATATATGAGGTAAAAATCTGGACAGTTGACAGGTATGATGCGGTAGTGCTTGCACATAACCAAAATTGTTCTCTTCCTGTTGCATAGAGACAACCAGTACCCTTTACTAGGGGGTTCTTATTGTATTTAATCCCATTTGTGGCACATGACTTTGTTGAGTGGTCATAGGTTGTGTAGTTATCATACAGTTGCATAACAAACCGATTCAGTTTGTAGAGGTTGCATATATTATGTTGCATATGTTTACATTTCTGGTAGACATCTGTTTTTGACACTAATATTTTTTTTATGAGAATACTGTGTTTTTTCTTGCCCTAACGTTTTCATCGGTATGTAATATTACATGTCATAGTACATTTTCATTTCTCTCTATATCTCTGTAGTCCTCCCTGTCACAAAAGGAAATATTGCCAGCCCAGCTATCTTGAATTTTGTGAATAATTATATGTCATCTGTGAATATAGATATGATTCATACAGAAGTGTGTGTAAAGGTGTACAGTACTGAGCTAAAATGTAACCACAGCATGCCTTGCTGGCTTATAAAAGAAATGCATATGCACTATTGTAATTGTCTAAATGTATGGTTTAACAGTAGAAACTAGAACATAGAGGATTAATTTGCAACACTTCAAGAAAATAAGTTGAAATTAAATTCATTAACCATTGTGCTATAAAAGTTATCTCTCAGTTTCAGTTCAGTAGCAGACACAATGTCTAGAGCTAGAAGTTTTTGTATTGTCTTGGAACAGAAATAATTGCTAGGCTTGAGATGAAGAAGTGTTTTACTGTTTTATGACTTCCTGGGTCTTCAAACATCTAAGATATATGTATTTTTTCACACAAAGATGTTAAATTCTGTTACTTTCTGACAAAGGGGCTTTAGCTTGGGAACTAAAGTCAGGTGATAAAAAAGGGATGTCATCCAAGCTAACCCAACAGTAATATTTGATATTAATTTAAGATTCAGATAATAATATAGTACATTATAGCTTAGATGTTTTCTTTATTTATTTGAGACTGTCCTACAATGTTGCTTTAAATATTTCCTGTGATTTTGAAGTCTGAAGTTAATGTGTTGATTTACTGAGTATTGTCTTGTTCTTTTATTATTTATTATTAAATGTATTTAAACCTATCTTTGTGGCTGATATTTATGAGACATATTTAAGCTTTTAGAGGAATCATATATATCTATGGTAACACTGTATAGGCCACTCATAAATACCTTGCTCTTGGTCAGACTAACATTTAGATTAAAAGTAACATTACACAGTAGGATTGGACACCCTTTGTTAAGGGCCTTATAATAGCTGATAAGGGTGGCTGGTGGCAGCTGGAACTACAGTATACTCCTGGCAGAATGGGCATAGTTAGTAAACCTGTGACAGCCTTTCCCAGGTGTGTGTGTGTGTGTGTGTGTGTGTGTGTGTGTGTGTGTGTGTGTGTGTGTGTGTGTGTGTGTGTGTGTGTGTGTGTGTGTGTGTGTGTGTGTGTGTGTGTGTAAATCAAACCTCACTGTGTGTGTGTGTGTGTGTGTGTGTGTGTGTGTGTGTGTGTGTGTGTGTATGTGTGTGTGTGTGTGTGTTTGATTGTGTGTGTGTGTGTGTGTGTGTGTGTGTGTGTGTGTGTGTGTGTGTGTGTGTGTGTGTGTGTGTGTGTGTGTGTGTGTGTGTGTGTGTGTGTGTGTGTGTGCGTGCGTGTGTGTGTGTGTGTGTGTGTGTGTGTGTGTGTGTGTGTGTGTGTGTGTGTGTGTGTGTCAGCTACTTGGGCAGGAACATGAAGCACTGGTTGGATAGAGAGGGTGCTGGAGGTTTTGGCTTGGCCACTCAGCTGAGATCTCAACACTGTAGCTCTGCAAGTGAGGAGTCTTATTGGGGATATGGAGAAAGAGGGACAAACCAGCCCCAGAGTGACTATGATTTCTGTGTGCAAATTGCACTTTACTGCATGTGAACTTATTATCCTCCCAGTGTGTATGTTCCCCACTGTTGCAAGTAGTGAGGATTGAGGCTCCTTGATTACTGGGCCAGTGCAGGGGCATAACACTCTCTACCATAATCTTTATCTTTATCCTTTCTGTTTATTAAAGTTTTGGGGGGGGGGGGGTTATTGTTTCTCAACATTTATTTTCCTTCTTTTATATAGCAACATGCACAGGAGCAAAACACCTGCCTCATCCCCATCACAGGTTGACTGTGCTGCCATTCCAGATGTACCTGTGGTGAAGTTAGCTAGACCCTATAGCCCCATTGCTGGTTTACCTTTGCCTTCCTTCAAATAACTCAGCACTGGGTAAAGACCCCTTCATTAGGCAGATCCAGCTTGCTATGGTGGTAGTACAGCTTCTAGACTGGTATGTTGATGCCAGAGCATCAACCATCTGGAAAGATTTGTCTTGTGGCTAGCAGAATTGCATCCCTGCCCACCACTTGCTATATCATTAGAGCCAGAATCCAGTGCTGAGTGTGCCCAAGGTGTGGTGTAGATTTTTAATGGATCTGACATGGACAGGGTAGTACAGATGGCCATGTATACCCTATTCTGCATCTATTGTTCCTTTTCCTTTTATCTCAATGCCCACCCTTATTTTTAGTCTGACCTTTGCCTTCCACATTATCTTCCCTGTGTTTGCTTACTGTGTCCTAATTCACTGTGTCCCCTTCCCCTCAGTGTGCCAGCACCTCCCCTGGCAGTCCTGTTTGTCTTCTATGTTCATAAACATCTCACCATTCTTTCAGCAGTTTTCCTGATTTCTTTCTCCACCTTACCTTCTTGCTAAAAAAAAAAAAAAAGAAAGTGGTTGCTTGTCTCAAAAAAAAAAAACTCACACACACATATATGTATATATATATATACACACACACACACACACACACATATATATATATATATATATATATATATATATATATATAAAAAAAAATATATATATATATATATATATATTTGTTCATAGGTAAGTACTAGGATACTAGGCTATTAGCCCTAGGGCCTATAAAAGCATAGCCAAAAAGGTACCCTGGCTTTCGCCTCCCAAGAAAATTATTTTCCTTTGCCCCTGTTGAGCAGACCCACAGAGGTGATCCCCAGGGTGAATTTCCTATTTCTCATCCAATCATCAAGATTTTTCTTGAAGAGTGCTAATGAGGAGCTTTGTTTGATATAGATAGGTAGTTTGTTACAGAGTATGGGAAGTCTCTGGGACAGGAATCTATCCCTCCAGCATGTTCTGTTTATTGTGGTGACAAGGTTTAGGTCCCTAGAGCGTGTAGCTCAGAAGGATTGGAATTTCTTTAAGTGGAGCATGTCCAGCAGCTCTGGGTTTGACACAGCTTTGTATGTTAGGCAGAGATCATCTCTGAGTTGGCGATATGTGATGGAGTAAAGCTGGAGTTTTTTGAGACGGTCCGCATAGGGTATCTGTTTGAGGCCAGTAATCCTCTTTGTGAGGTATTTCTGAGGCCTTTCCAGTTGTTGTAGATGTCTTGTGAGGTACATATCAAAAGGGGTATTGTACTCTATAATAGGTTTAATGAATGACGAGTAGAGGGGGAACAATGACCTCTTTTTTCCTGGATGAGAAACCCTTTGTGATGAGGTGTGCAAAGTAGAAGGATTTCCTGACTACTACAACGATGTGATTATCAAAGGAGAGACTACTGTCCACCTGTGTTCCAAGGTCTCTTATCACACTTTCGGTGTTAAGTAGACTACCACCTATGTGGTAGCTCATGGGTACAGAGTTTTTACCAAAGGGGATGAAAATGCACTTTTTGACATTGAGCTTGAGGCCATGGCTTTGACACCAGGCATCTGTCTCAGTGAGGTCCTTTTGTAGGATGTCCACATTGTTAGAAGTTTCAATTATGGCTCCTACTTTGCAGTCATCTGTGACCTTCATTAGCCAAAGACATTCTGTGTTAGCCTGTACTTCAGAAAAGTAGATACCAAGCAGGAGAGGACCCAGGACTGAACCCTGTGGTACTCCACTTGTCACTGGTCTGAAGTCGGATTTGGAGTCTGCTACTTTCACAGTGTGGGTTCTGTCAGTGAGCAATTTGGCAACTCATCTTGTGACATAGGGATTTATATCTAGTTTAGTGAGTTTATCTATAATTCCAGAGTGGGGGATGGTGTCAAAAGACTTGGTGAGATCTAGATAGGCTGTGTGAACCACCTTATCCTCGTCTACGGCTTTGGTGACTGCTTCAAAGAAGTCAACAAGGTTTAGGAGTCATGATCTGCCTTTTACATACCCGAACTGGGAAGGGTCCAGAGTTTGGAAATTACCAATGTCTTTGTTTGTAAGTTCCCCGATGATACGTTCCATGGTCTGGTTCGTTAGGCTAATGGGGCAGTATTTCCTGGGGTCTGGGGTGGCTCCCCCTTTGTGGAGTGGGATAACTATCACTGTGCGCCATTCAGTGAGAACAAAGCCTAAGGTGAGGGTATGACTGAACATGGTGCTTAGCTGGGGTGCTAGTTCATTCTGTAGTTCATGTAGAATGCAGCCTGGGATGTTGGCAGGTCTCATGGATGCTGTGTTCTTGGCTTTGGAGAGTGTGGTTTTTACCTGTGCAGCCGTGATTACAGGAACTTTGCATTCTTCCAATATAGAGATGGGCCCTTTAGGGAGTGGGGATGGGGTAAAGTTAGCACTGAACCTATCTGCCAGGATGTTGGCAATATCAGTTGGTTCTGTATATTTAGTGCCATTGTGCTATAACTCAGAGCAGATCTGAGTGTTGGCATTGAGATTCTTGACATAGCTATAGAATGCTTTGTGGTTGTCTTTAGATTCAGTGGCGATTTTGTTTTCTTAACTAGCTTTGGAGGATTTTATGAGGTATCTCAGCTTCTTATTGAGGCTGACCAGAGAGTTCTTCCAGTAATGGGATTTTAGTATTTTTTGCAACAGTTTCTTTCTTCTGTTTTAGAGTTTGTTTATGGCAGGGGACCACCAGATTGGCTTCCTTTTTTTGGAGGATAGCATCTTGGTTCTGTTAGATATAGCATGATCCATACACTCATGTAAGTGCTTATAAAGTGCATTTGTGTAGGATTCAGCAGTCATACCTCTATTGTCCGTCTGCATGGGTGTTGTGAAGTTTGCAACTTCTGTCTTAAGAAGTGTGAAGTTGGCTTGGGAGAAAATTTTTACGGCAGTTTCCCTAATGGGGGGTGGGGGCAGGATGTGGATGTCTAGGCTGATTCGCTTGTAGTCAGATCTGACCAATGAGGAAGTGACCTCTGGTGTGGAACACCAGTCGCCCATGTTGGTAATGACCAGGTCTAGGATATTGCTGCCCCTGGTGAGGGTGGGGATAAGTTGATCCAAGGCATTGGAATTTAAGAATTCCAGAAAACGTTGAGCAAAAGAGTTGGTACATGAGTAGTTTTGCCAGTTAATGGTGTGGTAGTTGAAATCACCCATTATTAGGGTGCTGGGTTGTACCCTAATATTTTCCAGTATATAATGAAATGAGGAGTGGGAATCCTGGGCTATAGTGGGGAATCTGTAGCAAGTTACAATTTGGATTGCGGTCTTGCCCAGAGTTAGTTGCACTTGGATAATCTCGGATGCATTATGCTGAGCAACTAACCTGGAGGTGTGAATATCCTTAATGAATATGGACACGCCTCCACCTTTAGTGTTTCGGTCCAGGTTAGGTGGCCGAAAGGTGTGTTATGAATTATAGCCTGGTAATGCAGGGGTGCTGTCTGGAACCTTGAACCAGGTCTCTGTCATAGGTTCTTAGGTAGGTACTAGGCTATCGGCCCAAGGGCCTACGTAAGCCTAGCCAGCAAGGTTCCATAGCTTACGCCACCCAAGAAAGTTATTTTCCTGTGCCACTGTCGAGCATTGACACAGATGTCGATGTTCTCCATTTTAAAGAGTGCCTTGAGTGAATGCATTTTGAGGTTTAGACTTCTAGCATGAGTAGCATTACCCTCAGATTTTACTTGCTTGTACCTGTTAAGGTGGTATATATATACATATATATATATATATATATATATATATATATATATATATATATATATATATATATATATATACATATACTTATTTTCTCTCCTATATCCTGTTCTTTTCTTAGCATCTCCCCTTATATTCTTCACTTAGCTTGCTGCCACTTTTTCATAACTGCCCTAAACTCCCCATTCCAACTGGTCAAAAATAGATTAAGCTACTGTGGTGAGCCCTTTAAGCCTGCCCTCTCCCTTTCCTGCCCTGCCACTTTTGTGCATACATGAACAAAATGAATCTTAATACACCTGTACATCATTTTCCTGAGTGCTTATTGTTACATTGCTTAACTGCTACTGGGAATATGTGATCTCTCTGCAGGCCTTACTCTGTCCTCTAGTAAGTCCACACAGCTATTTCACTGTGTTAATTATTAATAAGGCAAGGGTAGTGTATACCCAAAAGGTAAACAGCAGAGAACCCGGTGTGATCACAACTGACATGTTTCTTGTTCCCAGTGAGAAATATATCTTAAAACTAAGAAAGTTCTGTGTATTGGCCCAAGAGCTTATGTAAGCCTAGCCAACAAGGTTCCCTGGCTTTCGCCACCCAAGAAGGTTATTTTCCTGTGCCCCTGTCGAGCAGAGCCACAGAAGTGATCCATGGGTTGAATTTCCTATTTCCCATCCACTCCAAGATTTTTCTTCTGCTAATGAGAAAGTCTGCTTGACATGGATAGGTAGCTTGTTCCAGAGTATAGGAAGTCTCTGGGACAGGAATCTATCCCTCCAGTATGTTCTGTTTATTGTGGTGACAAGGTTTAGGTCCCTAGAGCATGTAGCTTGGAGGGATTGGGATTTCTTTAGGTGTAGCATGTCCAACAGCATAGCAAAGGAGATTATCAAATACAAATTCTTACTGTTTTTGCCTGCTAAACAAGGCTAACTTATCTATCCTAGTGGCACACAATGCATACTGTTTTTCAATGGATTTCTTTCTAACACCCATGTACACGCTTTGTTTCAAGATTTATACAGGTGAAAACTGCAAGAATCACTCTGAAACTGAGAATTTATGTCCTTTTTCAACAGATGTTGCCATCTAAAAGTTAATTTCTTAAACTCACATCACCTGTAGTGAAGTGAGTTTTCTTTACAGTACAACTACATATATTCTTCACAGAGGTCCGAACATTTTATTTTGTTTACACAGTTTCGTTGTTCAAGGTCAGGTTTCATTGTTTCTGTGTTCTACTCAGAATCATGCAAGGTAATTAACACCAGAGAGTATAAGAATATATGTATTGGAGTAACCCCAAGATTTGCATCTCTAAATGCTATATTGGTAATTATCATGCATGAGGAAATCTGCATACGCTGATCGAGAATTTATTTTTATGGGGAATTCCTGCAGCTTTGAGGGGATAAAGCCGTAACAATGCTCCAGCTAATGCAGATTCTATTAGTGCTTGGGCAACGAACCAAGTGCCAGGGAAGGGATGGGTTTTTGACCATTCTTAGGATACTCATTGATACATTCCCTAAGGAGTGGCATGACTCAAAGAGAGGAGACTCCCTTGGATGTAGTAAATGAGCATGGGATACACAGATGAACTGAGCCCCCAGGATGCCCTTGGAATTCACAACTGCAATACCAGAGTAAATTGGAATGGGGGGTAGGAGAAGACCTAGTGTGGATGTGGTGGAATGGGGCCAAGTCACTAAACATAGAAACAAAACAAAAAAACTTTAAAAAAAGATGTATTTTGTGTTCAAATGATGTACAATGCAAAGCATCTGACACACACAACAGCTAGAATTAGAGAAAATTAAAATAAGTTACTCTGTTCTTGATGAAAGAGAAACATTTTTTCGTTAAGATAGATACTGTTTGCAAAATTATATCAGTCCTGACAAGTGGCAAAGTGAATATTTTTGTAAAATTTTGGAGTAGAATGACAAACGGGGACAGACAAGTAAATTATAAACTGGATGTGCAGTCATTCAAAAAGTGGTTGACAATAAAAGAAATTATTGAAACCTTAACTGGTATATTTTCCCTTAACAGTTTCCACCCTGCTTTCTTAGTTTAGTACTTGTTTTATACCTAAGCCTTTTATCTTAATGACACTTTACACTTAGCAGAAGTAGCCAGGAAGTAATCAGAGACTCCTGGTTGGAAGAAGTTTAAGACATCTAAATAATTCAAACCAATATCATGTCCCTGCTGTTCTTAATGGCTTTTCTAATGGGTTTTTGACAAAGACTTGTAGACACTCTTTAAGAAACAAGTGAATAAGCTTTTAACCTAAATGAGAACATGGTTTGATAGGTTCCAATAAGCTGCCATGTAACTGAGTGAGCCTAAGAGCCTGTCTTTAATGGCTCAGTAATTGTTGACAGCTTCTTCGGCAGTGTACTTGCTAGCCCTGTTTAAAGGTTGATTTTTCACTGGCACGTGTAATTCCCTAGCAGTGAAAAGCATGACCAAATAGGATGCAGTGTCCACCCCTTGTGTCTGGTTTGATTTTTAACATGTAGCATTTAAAACAGAAGTGTGAAGGGTCTTAATGGACAAAGTCTCCTGAAATAAGCAAAGAATGCACCCTGGAGAAACAGACTGAGAAAGTGATTAATGAGGGCATCTCTTCCCTTATAAAGATGCTGTCACCTTCTAGTGTTTTCTAATGAAGAGTTCTAAATGGCATACCAGTCAATGCAGTGCTAATTACATGAGACTTCGCAAGTCAATGGGAGTTCTGTTAATCAGAGCTTTGACTGCAGATGTGTGGTTTTCTAGTCCTATATTTTTAGCAAACTGTTTCAGAAAAAAATGGATGCTTGGTCATTCCTATTTTATTGTTAAAAAGCAAGTTTTGTTTGGGAAGAAACATTTCTGCATGTACTAAACAGCATCAATTTCAAATTAAAGACTGCAATAGGGTGTATCTTAATTATTTCCCTAGGCTGACTTTTACATCAAATTTTTACTTCATTGTGGTTTCCCAATCGGTACTGAGTCAAACATCTTGTGAGTGCAATAACATCACTATAGAACATGACCACTTTAATGATTTAGTACATTCCTTCTATAATAGCATTGCTGTGTCTGAATACAATATGCTAATATATGTCAGCTGATTCTGGCTGAATTCAATTGCATTATTTATAGTGGTGGATCTAACAGAGTAGGTGGGGGTGTATCCCCACTAATTAGTAGCCAAGCTTGCAAATTGAAATGCAAATGTTCAGCCATCACAGACACGGGAGATTTATTACGTCTAGTATGGCCCCTCTTCTGTAAAATTCTTGTTCTCCTACTAAGTTGTTATGTGAATGCCTAGGTTTCCAGTAAAAAAAAAAAAAAGATCCATAGTCCATTTTGTCATCTGATGAAATCCCAAATAGTGAGTCACCTAAGATACAGACATTATCTCATGATCGTAGTTGCCTCATAGGAATATAGTCCTCCAGTACATTAGGGAGATTAATATTTCTTCCTAATATTCTTCCTGTATAAACTCCTTTATTCAGCTCTGAACCTTCAGATTATCAGTAATGTGCCAAGCCTCTTTACTATTCTGTTCATAGTTTCATAGCCTGTTGCTAGGTAATTGATCGGGTAGATCATCTGTTGCCTAGACACTACATCACCACTGTTTCCTGTCCTTTTCCATATGAGATTGTGGTGCAAGACCTGAAGTTTATTTATGTCTGCCCATCCACTCATCAAGGTTGCATTTGAATAGAGTGAGGGGACTGCTTTGTTTAATAGAAATTGTGAGTCTATTCCAAAGAGTTGCCTCACTTCTGTGGCGTATCAATCAAAACACTGTGTGTTATGTTTATGTTTCAGTGAAGGTCAAGTTATTTTGTACAGATATTCATGGTAATGCAGGTTTTGCAAACATGAAGGAGGTTGATTAAGACAGGGCCATTTGAGGCCTTGATGGCTAGACATGGTTTCCTCTAAATAGTCTGTCTGACACTCTAAAGAGATGTAGGGGGCTCTAAGACATTCTGGGTAGATAATGGAACTCAGGCCACAGATTTTCCTTGTGTGGAAACTTTGGAATCTTTTAAGTTGGATCTTTTGTCCAGGCAGGTGTAAAACAAAAGAAGCATCATATTCCAGTATGGGCTTAATAATAGAGGAGCAGAGAGGTGCTATAATGTGCTTTGACCTGGATGGAATACATTTAGTAATCAGCTCAGCTAAACAACAGGATATCCTAATGATTGTGAATGCATGATGACTGAGAGAGAGAGAGAGAAGGAAGAGAGAGGGAGAGAGAGAAAGAGAGAGAGAGAGAGAGAGAGAGAGAGAGAGAGAAAGAGAGAGAGAGAGAGAGAGAGAGAGAGAGAGATTGTCAACATACGTGACCAGGCCTCTAATAACTTTGAGTGGGGTACTATTAAAATGGAAGGAAAAAGGGTACTTTTGCTTTCCAAAGGATGTGATACTACACTTTTTTATACTTAGCATGAGACTACAGTCATGGCACAACTTGTTAATATGTGTTAATTCTTTTGAAGAATCTGAGACTGTGTAAGGAAGTGTATGATGGCGTCAAGTTTAAAATAATCAGTAAACACTGTCATTCAAAATCTGATGACATCACATTTGAAACCAAAACAGTATACACCAGCCAGGAACAGCCCCAGTATTGAGCCTGCTGGTAACAAGTCTTTTTGGAGAACAGAATGAACCCAGTCTTTTTTTTGACAGCTTTATTGCAGATCAAGTCAGACAGATACAAATGTGCATTCCTCATACACAGTGCACATTATTTTCTGTAAGACAGCTGATCTATGTTTTGCTATTAGTTCAAGATTGTTATGCATAAAACAGTTTACACAGCTGGATTCAGTCCATGACCTGGGGTTACAGTCATATCACAGGATAATCAATCATTTACTGAAGTAGTACTGGGTACATTGCCTGCTTTTAAACAGTCAAATATCTCTTGTAGAAATGGGATAAGGCCTAACCCATCGCTTGCACTGGTGGGGCCTCTGTATTGTTACCATTAGAAATTGTGTCACCCACCTGTGATTATGAGGAATATTGAGGACCCAAATCTCCATTTTTTTCTTGTGGAGGTTCTTTACCTATTTTTTTTGTTTGTACTTTTAGCTCATTTTTAAGTTCTTCCATGATTTCTATTACTGCTATGATTGTAGCTGTGTTCTGGCAGTTCCATTTTCTAGTAACAGTTTTTTTTTTGGAAGTTAAAAGCTCCATGGAAAGCTAAGTTTGTGGGGGGGGGGGGGTCTCATTTAATTTTTAGCCAACCCAAGAGATAGTTACTTCTAGTTAGTTGCCATTTGCCCTGGGATAAGGAGTCAACTAAATCAGCTAGATTATGCTTGAATTCTATAAGTTTTCCAAAATCCCAAAATATATGTTTCCAGTCTCCTATTTCTTGTGCTTAACATACCCAACATTGTCTCTGAGATGTTCTGTACATGTGAAGTAACCTATTTAGGATGCAAGAGTATTTACTGAGACATTTCCCATCAAAGATCTGGAATTTCCTGAATTGTTTTAAGTCCCTTTACAGCTCCACCCATTTGAGCTCTAGACTGCTCATGCTTAAAGAAGTTTCCCAGCCTCACACCGAGCTGACGTTTGCTTCGTTACTTAAGCTATCTGTTAATGCTTTATATAGTCTGCTTATTAACTCTTTTTTACTTGCTTCATCTATTCTGGCTTCTGTCAAAAATTCTATATTGTTTACTTTAATCATTCTGTCCCTTAATTCCTTGGGAGATTTCTTTAAGAAGGTTAGGATACCTCTATGCATTTAACCAGTCTGTCTGTCCTAAGTCATAGGCATCTTTGAGCATTTGCCACTCCTTATCTCTTGTTTTCCTCTTAGCTGTTCCCAGAAAGTAACTTTTGGGTCTTCTCACCACCACCTCTGAGCATTTGTCATATTCATTTCCACATTAGGGACTCCCATCTCAATTTGTATCCCTTCTCATTCTCAAAACCATGTCAAGTATTGTTCTGATATCCAATTTTGTCTTTGACTCCATCTTTAACAATTCTATCTAGGATTATGATTTTCCAGTTTGCCATAAGGTATTCACATTGCAGTAGATATAGAATTCTTTGTTGTGCAGTGTAATATTACTCTTCAAGATTTGGTAAACCAATCCCCCCCTTCCTTCAATGGTTTGAAAATTTTTTCTGCATCAACTCTTGCTTTCTTGACACCATTCAATTTAGAGTATTCTGATCCTCTTTTTTGCATCCTCTATGAATGCTTGAGGATTAGAGTGACAGCTAACATTTTAATGGCTATTGGACAATGAGTAAACTGTACACCAATACCCTGACTGGAAAGCTAGCGTTCTCCAGCAGGGTATTTTACTGTACAAGTCATGTCTGCTGAAAAGAATGAGTCCGCCACTTCATGGCTGCTTATCAAGCCGCCGTGGAGCTCAGACTGAGGAAACGGAACAGACACCATTATTTTACGCTTGCCAAGCACCATTATTGCTGTTTAATGAGCGTAAAATATAAAAAAGAAGACAAAAAGATGTGTGTGTGTGTGTGTGTGTGTGTGTGTGTGTGTGTGTGTGTGTGTGTGTGTGTGTGTGTGAGAGAGAGAGCAAGAGAGAGAGAGAGAGATGGAGAGAGTGAGAGAGAAAGTGAGAGTGATGTGTGAGTGAATGCATGTATGCAAGCAGAGGAGACTGACTGTGAGAGAGATCAAGAGAGAGTGAGACTGGATGTGTGTATGAAAGCAGCTGGAGACTGTGAGAGATTGAGAAAGAGGGTGAGACATATCTTGAGTGAGTGAATGTGTGTATGGAAGCAAAGGAGACTGTGTGTATATGTACGTGTGCGAAAGCAGAAGAGACAGTGTATGTGTGTATGGGAGAGAGAATGGGTTGTATGTAAAATTGTTGTGTTTCACTTGCTTAGTTTTTTTTAAGCATGATATTATTTTTACATATATATATATATATATATATATATATATATATATATATATATATATATATATATATATATTTGATGTAAAATACTTCCTCCAACACCATTAACTTATACTACAGCAAGTCTGAAACAGTAGGTGGAGGAACTATTTTGCATTAAAAATATATAAAAAAATAATATAGTACTTAAAAAAATAAATAAATAAGTAAAGCACAACAATTTTACAGTGTGTCCATTGTCTAAGTGCAATAATGCCCTCCAGGGTGTGTGTTAATGTCTAATTAACACCCTTCCAGGGGTGTAGATGCCCAACTCCTGTGGTATCGGGCCTCATAACACCCCTGGGCAGGCATTATTTACACATTAACACACACCCTGTTGGGCATTATTGCTTGCGTATCCTATGATCTAAATCTATTTGCAATAGGGATGAACATCTAGGCATGTAGCCAATATTACTTATCATTTCTTGCCATGTCTTAGTCGTAGATAGTGGTGACTGGTTTGCTAACCAAACTCTGAAACATTTGATTTCTCAGTGAGCCCAAATAAGAGGAAATTCCTTTATCTTCCCTAGTGGAGGTGAATAATTTACACACAGAGTCTTTTTCTTTTAAATGTTGATTTTATAGCAAGTTATATAATTATATTTTCCCAGTGCCTCAGTGAGACGTGGGATGTCTGGTGAATTAGGAAAACAATAACATCATCTGCAAACATAACAATCTTCTACTTTTTCTCTGTTTTCTTTCTAGCCAGTGAGTGTTGATTCCCTGATCTCTCGGTCAATGGCTCTAAATATGAGAAAGATGAAAGCAAGGATAGGGGCACCCCTACACAGTACCTCTCTCAAGTTTAATTTCAAGAGATAACCTCCCACTGGCTTTCAGTTTGTGAAATATAAATGGTCTGGTGGGTCAACTAAGTTCCTGTAAAGGATCTTGAGTAAAGAGATCATCTTTAAGGCAAACATCAAACCCTTTCAGTACTGAACAAAGATAATCCCAGTGGAATCTGTTGAATGCCTTTTTGTCTCTACAAGCTTAGTAGAGTCAACCTCCCCCCAATTTTTTCTGCCACTTGCTTAACTAAATTTGTTAACCAAGTATTATCAAAAGTTTGTCTGCCTTTCATGAAATCACACTGGTCTTGGTTAATATGTCTGAGAAGTATTTGGGCTATTATATTTGCTAGGATTAAAGCAAAAAGCTTGCAACCCTTGTTTGAAAGTGTTATTGGCCTACAAGACCCAGGGACCAGGTGATTCTTGTTTTCTTGTTTTTTTTTTTGTTTTTTTTGAGAATTATTATAACCTTCTTCCTGGAGTGGGGAACCACTTTCTCCTTTAGAATTGTATTAAATACCTTGTCCCAAATTAGGATAATTTGGGACATTGTATTTAATAAAATTCTAAAGGAGAAAGTGGTTCCACACTCCAGGAAGAAGGTTATAATAATTCTCATAAAAAAAAAAATAGATTTTTGTATCTGATATTTGTAACTGATACAACCTTGCAAAAAACTGAAGGCTATGCTACTCAATGTTAGAAGTCTAAACCTCAAAATGCACTCTATCTTGAGGCACTCCTGAAAATGGAGAAGATCGATATCTGTGCAGTAACTGAGACCTGGCTCAAGGCTCCAGAGAGCACCCCTGCAATCCCAGACTACAACTCTTACCACACATTTCACCCACTAAACCAGGACCAAAACACTAAAGGTGGAGGATTGTCCATATTCACCAAGGATATTCACATCTCCAGGCTAGTTGTCCAACAAAATGCATTTGAAATTCTCCAGGTCCAACTAACACTAGGCAAGACTGCAATTCAAATTGTAGCTTGCTACAGATCCCCCACCATGCCCCAAGATTCTCACTACACCTTTTTAAACATAATGGAAAATATTAAGATTCAGCCAAACACCCTAATACTGGGTGATTTCAACTACCCTGTCATTAACTGGGAAAACTACTCGTGTACCAACACCTTTGCCCAACGATTAGTGGAATTCATAAACTCCAATGCCCTGGATCAACTCATCCATTGTCCAAACAGGGGCACAAATATCCTAGACCTGGTCATTACCAACATGGGAAATCATTGCTCCACACCAGTGGTCACCCCCTCATTGGTCAGGTCTGACCATAAGCTAATAACCTTCGACATCCACATCCCAACCCCAACCCCTAGTAAGGAAACCTCCCTAAAAAACTTTCCCAAGGCCAACTTCATGCTACTCAAGTCAGACGTGACAAACTTCAGGGCACCCATGCAGCTAGGAACTGAAAATTTGACTGCTGAATCCTACACTAAAGCACTGTACGAGCACATACACTCATGCGTGAATCATGCCATCCCAAATAGAACCTGATGCTCTCCTCCAAAAAAAAGGAAGCCAATCTGGTGGTCCCCTGCTACAAACAAACTATACAACAGAAGGAAGAATATCTCGGACAAAAAAAGAAAATCCCAGGCTGCAAGTAAGAAGCTGAGATCCCTCATAAAATCCTCCAATGCTAGTTATGAAAATAAAATCTCCAAAGATTCTAAAGACAGCCACAAGGCATTCTGTAGCTATGTCAGGAATCTAAATGGCAATACTCAAATCTGCTCTGAGCTACAGCAGAATGGCATTAAATATACTGATCCTAAGGACATTGCCAATATCCTGGCAGATCGATTCAGTGCAAACTTCACCCCCCCTCTCACCCCTAAAGGGCCCATCTCAATACCAAAAGATTGCCAATTTCCAGTAATCACGGCCACACAGGTAAAATCCACACTTTCTAAAGCTAAGAATACAGCATCCATGGGACCAGATGACATCCTGGCCTGTGTACTACATGAACTACAAAATGAACTGGCACCTCACCTAAGTGCCATGTTTAACCATAGCCTCACCTCAGGCTTCTTACCCACTGAGTGGTGCACAGCTACGTTCATCCCACTCCACAAGTGGGGATCCACCTTGGATCCTGGGAACTATTGCCCTATCAATCTGACAAGCCTGATATGCAAGGCTATGGAATGTATTATCATGGAACTTATAAAAAAGACATTGGTAACCTTCAAACACTGGACCCCACCCAGTTTGGGTTTGTGAAGGGCCAATCGTGTCTCCTAAACCTGATTGACTTCTTTGAATCAGTCTTCAGAACCATGGATGAGGATAAGGCGGTCCTATCTGAACCTCACAAAGGCCTTTGACACCATTCCCCACTCTGGAATCATAGATAAACTTACTAACCTGGGCATTAATACCTACATCACTCGATGGGTCGCAAACTGGCTTACTAACAGAACCCACACTGTAAAAGTAGCCGACTTCAAACCCAGCTCCAGACAAGTGAAAAGAGGAGTGCCTCAGGGTTTGGTTCTGGGACCGGTCTTGTTTGGCATCTACTTCTCTGAGGTACAGGCCAACACTAAGGGTCTCTGGCTGACAAAGTTTGCAGATGACTGCAAACCGGGAGCCATTATTGAATCCCCAAAAGATGAGGATATTCTACAAAAGGGCCTTAAAGCAACGGATACTTGGTGCCAGAGCCATGGGCTCAAGCTCAATGCCAAGAAGTGTGTAGTTATCCCGTTTGGGGAAAAAAATGTACCCGTGAATTACCACACAGGTGGCAGCACAATAGACACCAAAAGTACGATAAGAGAACAGTGAACACAGGTGGACAGTGGTCTCACCTTTGATAACCATGTCGTCACAACAGTTAGAAAATCTTTCTATGTGGCACACCTCATCACCAAGGGCTATTCATCCAGAAAAAAAAGAGGTCATTGTCCCACTGTAATCATCCCTCATTAGACCCATCATTGAGTACAACAACCACTTTGGTATGTATCTCTCTAGACATCTGCAGCAATGGGAAAGCCACAGAAGTACCTCACTAAAAGAATCGCAGGTCTAAAGCAGATGCCTATGCTGACCAACTAAAAAACTCCATCTATACGCTATCACATATCTTCTACTCAGAGGAGATCTCTGCTTAACATACAAGACCATGTCAAACCCAGAGCTCTTGAACATGCTACACTTAAAAAAATCCCAATCCCTCAGAGCCACACGCTCCAGGGACCTAAACCTTGTCATCACAATGAACACGACATGCTGGAGAGATAGGTTCCTGACCCAGAGACTGCACATACTCTAGAATAGACTGCACATACATGTCCAGCAGAGCACCTCCTTGTGCCTCTTCAAAAGGAACCTTGACAATTGGATGGGTGATAGGAAATTTACCCCGGGGATCACATCAATAGCTCTGCTAGACAGGGGTCCAGGTAAGTAATATTCTGATATAAAAAAACAGGGAACTATTACGGCTAGGCTTGTATAGGCACTAGGGCCATTAGCCTAGTACCAACCTTCTTCTTCTTCTTCCTTTGGCTTTTCCCAGTTAGGGGTCACCACAGCAGATCACCTGTTTCCATTTCTTCCTGTCCTCTGCATCTTGCTCTGTCACACCAACCACCTGCATGTCCTCTCTAACCATATCCATAAACCTTATCTTAGGCCTTCCTCTTTTCCTCTTTTCTGGCAGCTTCATCCTTAGCATCCTTTTCCCAATATACCCAGCATCCCTCCTCAGCCCATGTCCAAACCAACGCAATCTCACCTCTCTAGCTTTGTCTCCAAACTGTCCAACCTGGGCTGACCCTCTAATATACTTATTCCTAATCCTGTCTACCCTCGTCACACCCAGTGCAAAAGTTAACATCTTTAACTCTGCCACATCCAGCTCTGACAACTGCCTTTTTGTCAATGCCATTGTCTCCAACCCATATAACATAGCTGGTCTTACTTCCCTTTTGTAGACCCTCCTTTCACTCTTACTGGTACTTGTCTGTCACAAATCACTCCTGACACTCTTCTCCACCCACTAGACCCTGCCTGTATTCTCTTCTTCACCTCTCTTCAACACTCACCATTACTCTGAACTGTTGATCCCAAGTATTTAAACTCATTCACCTTTGTCAACACTACTCCCTGCATCCTCACCATTCCTCTACCCTCCCTTTAATTCACACACATATAATCCATCCTAGTCCAGCTGACCTTCATTTCTCTCCTCTCTAGAGCATATATCCACCTCTCTAGGGTCTCCTCAACCTGTTCCCTACTCTCACTACATATCACAATGTCATCTGCAAACATCATAGTCCACGGAGACTCTTGTCTGATCTCGTGTGTCAACCTGTCCATCACCAGTGCAAATAAGAAAGGGCTCAGAGCTGATCCTTGATGTAATCCCTCCTCCACCTTAAACGCATCTGGTACTCCCACTGCAGATCTCACCGCTGTCACACTACCCTTGCACATATCCTGTACCACTCTTACATACTTCTCTGCCACTCCCGACTTCCTCATACAATACCACAACTCCTCTCTAGGCACCCTGTCATATGCTTTCTCTAAGTCCACAAAGACACAGTGCAACTCCTTCTGACCTTCTCTGTACTTCTCCATCAACACTCTCAGAGCAAACATTGCATCTGTAGTGCTATTTCCTGGCATAAAACCATACTGCTGATCACTAATCATCACCTCCCTTCTTAACTTAGCTTCTCCTGGTGGAGTCGTCTTCATATTTCTATTGGTAAACCATTACATCTGAGGGATTTTCCTTTTGCTATACTTTTAAGAGTTTCTCTAATTTCTGTCTCTGTAATAGGGCATCTTAATTGACTTTTATCCTCTTATATTAACTTTTGGTGTTTTGAAAGTTGCAGGAAGTTTTGTGTTTTGTTCTCCAAGTAGTTTTTAACTGGTTGCTGTGAGTAAATTCCTTTAAAATATTCACTAATACATCTGGGTAAGTTTCTATCTCTCCCCTTTTTGGGTTTCTTATTTTAGGTGTAGCTTGTTCTACTTGTTGCTGTCTTAGTTTGCATGCTAGCCATTTCAAGACACTCAGGTATTTTAGAGGAAGCTTAATTTAAGGGCCTGCTTCTTTCTCATGATTGTGTTCTCTACTTTCTTATTCTAGTCTTTTTTTTTTGTATTCATTTAACAACAAAATCTCCTCTTCAGTTAACCCGTCTTGTTTTTGATCTAGTCTTTTAATTTGTTTTGATTTCTGCCTACTGTCCTGAGATCTCCTCTGACATCCTGCTAATTCCTCCCTTTTAGAAAACTCCTAATGCTGTCTTTAAATGTATCCCATCATTTCTTAAGTCAGCAGGGTTTGGACACAAGTTTTTAAGTATAACTTTAATTTTACTGGTGAAAGAATGCCTTCATTCTGTATTTTTCCACCAGCTGCTCTCTGCTCAACAATGTCTTTCAAAAATTCTTTTCAGTGTGGACTTCAAATTGCACTGCACTACGACATGATCAGAAACTAAACTGGGATATGTGATAGTTCACTCTGTCAAAACCGGCATATGTGATAGCTCAATCTGTCAAATACCCATGCTGCCTTTAGATATAAAACCTATTAAGTCTAGAACAATTATTGTCGGGGGCTGAATAATACGTGAATTCCCATGAACCTCCTTTACCTGTTCCCAGTTAAAACCAACCTTAAGCCCTGCATATAGGATGAAGGAGTTTTCTTTTATAAGGTATTCTGATCATTCATGGGTTCCCACTAATATCTGTGATATTTGTTATTAAATTCCAGTCTCCATCCATAATTAAGATACCTTGGTGATATTCTACAATTTCATTTGCTAATGATTTAATCCCACCCACTTTAGCCCTACATGGTATATGTGTGTTCACGGCAGTTATTCTGTAACTTCTACAGTATCCTCTCACAAAAATGTATCTACTTTTTTGCATGCGTTTTGTTATCTTCTATGCTTGTGTCTGCCCCTTGCTGCTCTTGTTATTAATGTAATCACTCTACTCTTCCTTTCATTATAGGCTTCACTGTAGAACCCCAAGTGGCTACTTCACAGAAGGAAGGATTGGCTTTCTTCTGCAGTATGTGAGTTTTTGTAGCAACACTATATAACTTCAAAGTCTGCACATGTACGCTAAACTTTTATCTGTTTTCATTTGACCCACCAAACCATTTATATTTCATGCAAGTATGTTTATCATGATTTTAAAATAATAACTTGATTTCTTAATATCTACTATTCGAGCACCCAGATTTCCTCACAACTATTAAATGCCTGCCACCTTTTGCCCGTTGCAGTTTTCAAAATATTGTCTAGGCTGGTGAGGTCATTCAAGAACCTTTGAGTCATATTATTCCCATTCTACTTCTGTCTTAGTCTATGGTTCTGAACAGTTTTAATAAGGAATAGCTGCTTAATGTTTGAACTAGTAGTATAACCATTTTAACAGAACTAGTTAACAATTGCAACCCATAAACTATGTACAACAGCAAGAAGTACAACAACAATAATAACTTGTCACTTCCTAACGTGTCTCTTATGAGGGTATCGAGCATATGCTCACTTGTTTAGATGACGTAAATTATGATCAGGAATGTAAACAAACTGCAGGATTCCTCCTTCCCTGCCTCCCTCATACTGTATCAGATGTGTTATCAGGTTATGATCACAAGGGCATTTCCTTTGTTTACCCAAGTAATACACTGAGAATAAAGACTATTCCACTAAACTTCAAATAGCCGTTCAGCTTTGAAAAAAAAAAAAAAGCATTACAAGTAGTTAACTCATAACCAACATTTCTTAATAATTTAATGAATACAGTTGCTGGTGGTCTCAGTAGACTATGCTATATGTATTTACTGTTGTCTGGTAACTTAACGAGAACCATGGTTCTTCAAATAGTCCAAAGGCTTGTTTAGTTAGTAATATCGATCACCTCACACAGTATTCACATTCACATTAGGATACTGTAAAATGGTTACCAAATTACTCTCCTTGTTGACTGTCCTCATTAAAGATTCTGGCAGTCCTTCTTTCCCCAGAAGATCAAGAGCCCACTTTGCTTGCAAGTGAACTTCTCTTTGTCTGTCCAGCATTTTTTGCAGAAACTCTGGAAATAGTTTTAATGGTCATCTCTCTAACAGCCTTCTGGAATATAGATTGACCTTATTTGGTTTCTCTGCATTCTCATTGGGATCCTCACCATCCACACTCATCTCAGAAAATCTTGTGATCTCCAATGTGGCGTTCTCTGGATCTATGAAGGATTTTACCTCTAGTGGAAAATAAAAGTTTAGTGTAGCCGAATACAACAATCTGAAACAATTCCATGCTTCTTTGCATTTTTTAAAACAGAGGAAAATTCATTTCTTCTTTGGCAGGATACCATGGTGTAGTTATGGTCCATTTATACTGTTGTATTCCCTAATTTTAAGCTGTTTACCTGGTTTCCAGAAAAATGAAAGTATTCTCACCTTCACTGAGTTTGTTTGTAGTTTTATTACAATTGGTCATAGTTATCTTTGGCCTCGCCATGGACTAGCAAAGATTTTGTGGAATACCAACCATTCAACCAACCCTGTCTATAATAAATTGTTGACAATCTTTGCCTTCCTGGCCTTTGGGTACATTCATCAGTCTTAAGTCCTCCTGTCTTGCTCTGTCTTCCAGCTCAGTTTATTTCTATTCAGTGTTTCCTTTGGCTGCTACTAATTCAAGTAACCTTTATGTGGTCTCTTCCCCTGTTTTAGTTAGCTTTGAGAGTTTATTGGAGTAACCTATTAATGTCTCTTCATCAAAAAATTAATTAGTTATCGTTACTTACATAAAGAGAAGGTCAGTTTATGTAATCTCATTATATATATTTTTTAAATCAAAACTGTTTCACATCTTATGAAGTGGGAAAAAGTTAATTTTATCCAGACTTTTGTCTTTTGCACAGTTCATTTACATACCCATGTGTTCTGTAGGTTCCCTGATATCAAAGTGAATCAGCTGTTATGTAGAGATACATTGAAGTAAGATGTACCCAAATTATATCAAGTTTATTAAGTCTCATTTTAATGTCTAGAAAGAGAATAAGGAAATAATAACCATTGTTCACCTTTTAACTTCAAAAGCCAGACACAAACAGTGCAGTAAGAAGGATACTATACTTGGTTGCAATGGTCCCATAAGCTAATTAATATAGGTATAAAAACATATTATTGATCTTAGATAACACTTCTATTTTGTGAGAAATCTGTTGGCAGTACCATAGCAGTGGTCTTTATGTGTACCATGAATAAGTATGCCATTTTTCTTCAGACTCATAGTGAGCAGAGTTCATTGTTCATATATTTTGTGGGTTCTCGTCACTTGAACAAATCTGGTTGTCCAATTTTAATTTGCTCAGACATTTTTGTTTGCAATATTGTTTTCCAGTATTTGTTCAGTACACATTAGAGTGATGTATGGGTGAGCAGTGATTTTATTATATTCTATTTAATTTGACATCTCAGCATTTCAAAGAAAGAGTGAGGCATTATTTTTATTTTACAGAGTGGGTGACCTGTAAATCACACCCTGATTGGAGAATGACTGAAATGACTGAAAAAAATAATGGCCACCATTATTTTATACTCGCTAAGCAGCACTTTTGCTGTTTAGTGAGTGTAAAATAAAAAAAGAAAAAAAAAATACAAAAAAGCATGTGAGTGTTTTGTGTTTATGTCTCTGTGTGAGAGGGTATGCATGTATGAGAGTGAAGAATATGGATCAAGCTATTATTTTACACTTGGTAAGCAGTGCTTTTGCCATTTAGCCAGTGTAAAAAAAAAATGAAACAGAAAAAAAAATGTGTGTGTGTGTGTGTGTGTGTGTGTGTGTGTGTGTGTGTGTGTGTGTGTGTGTGTGTGTGTGTGTGTGTTTATGTTTCTGATGCATGTGTGAGTGAATGCATATATAAAAGCAAAAAAGACAGTGTGTGGTGTGTGTGTGTGTGTGTGTGTGTGTGTGTGTGTGTGTGTGTGTCTGTGTGTGTGTGTGTGTGTGTGTAAGAGAGAGAGAGAAAGAGACAGAGAGAGAGAGAGAGAGAGAGAGAGAGAGTGTGAGTGACCACTGGCAGTAACAGCAGTAAAGAGATTTGCATGCCTCTGGACCTTTCAGCTGAAACAATCTGAATAAAGCCTATAATAAAGGAGGAAAGGCTCAAAAACAGTAACATATTTTAATCATTGCTCTTATAAAATTGCAAACTCGCTTAAATAAAAGGATTTGTATTAGCATGAATTTTCTGAAGGAAAGTCTGAAAGTCAAATGTATATAATTATTTAGTAACTTCAATCTCCATTGACAGGCAACAAACCAGACATTTTAGTTGTAAGGGACCAAAAAAAAAGTAAATACCTATATATTTTTAAAGTGCTATTTTCTGGATGTAAAATGCTTCCTCCAACACCATTAACATTTACCACAGAGTCGGGCCTCAGAACACACCTGGGTGTACCTTATTTCCACAATAACACATACTGTGTGTGGCATTATTGCCTGCATAAATGATCATACTTTCCACAAATGTATTTTGAATAATAAAGTATGAAAGGAGAGGTAAGGAAGTCCTTTACATGGTGAGGTTGTGAAGAAGTGTAATAATTCTGCTGTAAAGCATGCTCTATATAATTTTGCTTTTGTCACAGTCACAAAAACTAGGTCACCACTGAGTACTTGTGCTTAGATATTATATGTCCTCAAGGAAGCAGATTCCTTTAAAAATTGTCGTGTAGATGTGCTTAGAGAAGTTGGGTTTTCAGGAACAACACTGAAAATATCTTTTATGCACTCAGCAAAAGCAGGTCAACTGACGTTTAAAAAAAAAGAAGAATGCACATGGTTGCCACACGTGGTAGAAGTTAAACTTCTGTAAGGAAGTGGGAAGGAAAGCCCATACATCTATAATGGGCAGACAACCATTAAACAAGTTTGGTGCAACACTGAGTAAACATTAAGCAAGCAATAATGCCTGACAGTGTATGTTAATGTGTAATTGAGAATTGGCTTGCTGTAAAATTGTTATGTTTTACTTACTTATTTATATTTTTTATTACTATATTATTTTTATATATATTTTGAGGTAAAATATTTTCTCCACCTAATGTTTCAGATTTGCTGTACTATATGTAACATTTTTGTAGGAAGTACTTTACATCCAAAGTATAACATTTAAAAAACTAACCAGGTATTTACTTTATTTTTTGGTCCCTTACTCCTAAAATGTGTGGTTCGTTGACAGTCATTGCAGATTGAAGTTATTAAATAATGATATACATTTGAGTTTCAGACTTTTATTTTCTTCACAAAATTCATGCTAAGAGTAATAATTAAAATAAAATCCAACTAGTCCAATAAGAGAAGGAACGACCAAGCGACATAAAACTTTATGCTAAAGCATAAAAAACGAAAAACTGCAACATATAAAATCAAAAACACTGTGTTTATTCACGAGGTAAGCGCTTTCACAATACTTGCTTCATCAGACCTATAATACACAGAATAACAGTTAGGTCTATATATGTCAATTCAAAAATCAAATGGACCAATCACAAACAAAAAACAATCAAAAACATGATCAACTAAAACTACAAGCTACAAATCTCTATGAAACAATAAACTCTATACAATGTATAAAATATTTATTAAATAATAAAAAATATAAATGTAATAAAAAATATTAATTTAATTAATAGTTTATGTAGGAACCCTTCTCTTCTTCAATAGGGGCTTAATGCTGGCCCGTTCATTAAGCCCCTTACCTTTGTCAGCTCTAAGTCTAATCATCCAATTATTTTCTTTAAACTCAGTATGATTCCTAATGTCCCCCGTCTAATAGTTGGTGTTACAACATCAATGGCTCTAAATGTAAAAGTGTGTTCTAAGCCACATTTCTTAACATGCTTAGAAAGGGCACTATGGTCAGTTCCATTACGTATAAGGTAAATATGTTCCCTCATGCGCTCTATAAGTGATCTGTTCGTTTTTCCAACATAAAACGAGGAACAGAGCTCACATTCTGCTAAATAGACCACATTCATGCTGCCACAGTCAGCATTAATTCTAAATACAAACCTCCTACAAGTATCTGGAGGTTCAAAAAAACCAGAGTCATTAATGAACCCACAAAAATTGCACTTGCCACATGGTCGTGTCCTACCTATCTCTACCAACTCACTTAAATTAGTACCACTACTGCATAGCAGCCTCTTAAGGTTTTTGGTATTCCTGTAACAAAACTTTGGCGCCTCACCAACAATCTCACCAATATGGGAATCAACTTGTAAAATAGGCCAATATAAACTAAAAATATCTCTAAGGGCCTGGTAGTCTCTAGTATAAAATAAAGGTATTTTAACCTGTTTCTTGATTCTACCAATATCAATTGAGTCAGGCCATACATTAGGACCAAAATAAGGGATAAAGTAGCAGCCCCTAGAGATATTTTTAGTTTATATTGGCCTATTTTACAAGTTGATTCCCATATTGGTGAGATTGTTGGTGAGGCGCCAAAGTTTTGTTACAGGAATACCAAAAACCTTAAGAGGCTGCTATGCAGTAGTGGTACTAATTTAAGTGAGTTGGTAGAGATAGGTAGGACACGACCATGTGGCAAGTGCAATTTTTGTGGGTTCATTAATGACTCTGGTTTTTTTGAACCTCCAGATACTTGTAGGAGGTTTGTATTTAGAATTAATGCTGACTGTGGCAGCATGAATGTGGTCTATTTAGCAGAATGTGAGCTCTGTTCCTCGTTTTATGTTGGAAAAACGAACAGATCACTTATAGAGCGCATGAGGGAACATATTTACCTTATACGTAATGGAACTGACCATAGTGCCCTTTCTAAGCATGTTAAGAAATGTGGCTTAGAACACACTTTACATTTAGAGCCATTGATGTTGTAACACCAACTATTAGACGGGGGACATTAGGAATCATACTGAGTTTAAAGAAAATAATTGGATGATTAGACTTAGAGCTGACAAAGGTAAGGGCAATGAACGGGCCAGCATTAAGCCTATTGAAGAAGAGAAGGGTTCCTACATAAACTATTAATTAAATTAATATTTTTTATTACATTTATATTTTTTATTATTTAATAAATATTTTATACATTGTATAGAGTTTATTGTTTCATAGAGATTTGTAGCTTGTAGTTTTAGTTGATCATGTTTTTGATTGTTTTTTGTTTGTGATTGGTCCATTTGATTTTTGAATTGACATATATAGACCTAACTGTTATTCTGTGTATTATAGGTCTGATGAAGCAAGTATTGTGAAAGCGCTTACCTCGTGAATAAACACAGTGTTTTTGATTTTATATGTTGCAGTTTTTTGTTTTTTATGCTTTAGCATAAAGTTTTATGTTGCTTGGTCATTCCTTCTCTTATTGGACTAGTTGGATTTTATCATTATTTTTATTTTTGAGTGAAGGAACGCTTATACTGTGGGTCTTCGTTTTTGTCTGGTTTTCAATAATTAAAATAAGTTTTCTATTTTTGAGCCTTTGTTCCCCATTTATTTTATGCTTTAGCCAGATTTCTACAGCTTTCAGGTCCAGAGGTATGTAAAGCTCTTTACTGCTACTTCTGCTGGGACTCACTCTCAACCACACACACCTCTGCTTCAGAAAATGCATGCTAAGGGAAACCTTGTCATTCTAGCAACTTTCTTCCAGGGGATCGATCGCTTTCATTGTGTGTGTGTGTGTGTGTGTGTGTGTGTGTGTGTGTGTGTGTGTGTGTGTGTGTGTGTGTGTGTGTGTTGAAAATGCATGCTAAGGGAAACCCTGTTATTCTGTAAATGTTCTAAGTTTATAATAGCAATCTTTACAATCCATCCCTATTTTTGGTCCTTTGTTCCCTTGTTATTTGTAGCTCTATCCTGATTTCTTGCGATAAGAGTTTGAGAGGTATGGTCAAGAGGTACGACAACCTTTCAACTGATGCTGCTGCTGCCAGGGTATCACTTGATTGCTCTCACTGTGTGTGTGTGTGTGAGTGTGTGCATGTGTGTGTGTGTGTGTGTGTGTGTGTGTGTGTGTGTGTGTGTGTGTGTGTGTGTGTGTGTGTGTGTGTGTCTGTGTATGGAAAATGCATGCTAATAGAAACCCTTTCATTCTAGCAACTTTGTAAGTTTATAAGAGCAAATTTTTTAAAAATCTGTCCCTATTTTTGTTTCTTTGTTCCCCCATTATTTTTGGCTCTGCCAGATTTCTTGTGGTAAAAGTTTGAGCGGTATGGTCGAGAGGTACTGAAACCCGTCAGCTGATGCTGCTGCCAGGGGATCGGTCATTCTGAAACTGTGTGTGTGTGTGTGTGTGTGTGTGTGTGTGTGTGTGTGTGTGTGTGTGTGTGTGTGTGTGTGTGTGTGTGTGTGTGTGTGTGTGTGTGTGTGTGTGTGTGTGTGTGTGTGTGTGTGTGTGTGTGTGTGTGTGTATGTGTGTGTTTTGTGTAGTTCAAAAGCTAAAGTAAAGCACTAAAGTCAAACTCTGCCATTAGTGGCTGGAGTTTGACTTCTGTACTTCCATTTCACTCCGAACTTTCAAACGGTCCCAAAAACTGTATCACTACATTCCCTGTAAGGCAACATACAACTTTTTTCAACAATGTTGTAATCAAGTATGTATGATTCATTGGAATATTCCATATGGTTTGCATAATTGCAGATCTCTGCTATTTTACTCAAAGATGTACCTTAAAAACAAATTAAAGCAGCTAATTACTATGTGTAGGGAAAGTGCACATTAGTTTTTCAGAGCTCTATGAGAGAGTTAATTTCTTCTTTATGTCTTCAAAAATGTGCAGGCATATAGATCCATAGGTGTATATAGGCTAACAACCACTGGGACCTTTATAAGCCTAGCATGCATCTTCAAATGTATCCTGCAAGTTTTCTGAACTTTAGAGGTTATGTTAAGGGATATATATAAGCCAGGGTGTGATTTATTGATTGCCTTTGCCTATTAGAGACATAGATGGTATACCTTAGGTGAATTTCCAATTTCCCATCTGCCAGTACAGATTATGCTTGAATAGGGTTAAGAGAGAACTCTGCTTGTCATGGATGGGAAGCCAGTTCCAGAGTAGGGGAATTCTCTGTGGCACATTCCTATTCCTCCAGCTTGTCATATTTATGCCCCAAGCAAAGTTCAAGTCCCTAGATCAAGTAGTTCTAATGCTATAGCTGTTGCATATGAGCAAAAAGTCCAGAAATCTTGTATGCCAGTCAAAGATCACTTCTCAACAATCTGTTGGAAACAATGTATTGAAATTGGGCTTTGAGGCGATCTGCATAGAACATGTTGTTCACAGTGTTTATGATTTCTTTGAGGAACTTCTGCGGATGTTCCAGTTGCTGCATCTGCCTGATCAGGTACATACCAAAGGTGGAGTTGTACTCAATGGTGGGTCTGATGAAGGATGAATACAGAGGAACAGTGATATCCTTGGACCTAGATGCCATGACCTTGCTTATAAGTTAAGCAGTACAGAATGATTTCCTTAAGGCCTAAGACACATGTTGATCAAAAGCCAGGTTACTATCTACATACATCCCCAAATTGCTGACTACTGTCTCCACTTATATGGGAGTGTTATCAATAATGTAGTTTACTAGGGTGGTTAACTTCCCAAAGGGTACTACACTGCATTTCTTGACATTGAGGTCTAAGCTGTGGCTCTGGCACCAGTCATTTGTCTGTGTTATTCTTTCCTGAAGAATGTTAGTTTCTTGGTTGGATTCTATGACTGCTCTTAGTTTGCCATCATCATCAGACATGGCTGGTCTGAGGCCTTTAACATTGGCTTTAACTTCCTAAAAGTAAATGCCAAAAAGGAGCAAGTCCAGCACAGAACCCCAGGGGTCTCCACTAGTAACTGGTTTCTTTGTAGAAGTGGTCTCCCCTGTCCTAATTTCCTATCTGACAGCAAGCTGGCTATCTAGCAAGTAATGAAGGGGTTAATGCCTAATTCTATGAGTTTGGTTACGGTGCCCATATGGGGTACTGATACAAATGCCTTAGCAAGGTCAAGGTAGGCAGTATACACCATTTTGTCCATATCCATTGCCTTAGTGACTTCATCAGAGAAGTTCACCAGGTTGAGTAGGCATGATCTACCTTTAATGAAGCCAAACTGGGAAGGATCCAGTGTCTGAAAGTTTCCTATATCATTATTAATCATATCTATGATAATTGTTTCCATGGCTTTCATATGAGATTAGTCAGACTTAAGGGTCTGTAGTTCACAGGGTCCATTCATGAACTGTACTTGTGCAGAGGGATGACTGTTGCACTACTCCATTCATGTGGCACAGACTCTATCTAAAGGCTACGGTTAAATAGGGACTTCAGAGGTCCAGATAGATCAAGCTTTTGGCTTTTTAGCAGGCATCCTGGGATATTATCAGGGCCCATCCATGCTCTTAGCCTTAGAGAGAGTTCTCTAGTGATAGTTGGGGGGTATATTTGATGGTGTTACTCTGCGGGTGGCTAGAAGAAGGAAAGGGGGGAAAAACAGGAGCTGAACTGGTCAGCCAGCAGATTTACTATATCTTCCAGCTCTGTTGAAGTGGCCCCATTAACAATTAGTTTTGTACACAGTTGTGTACTGCCTTTTAGTTATTGGACATAGCTAAAGAAAGCTTTGTGGTTGTCCTTGACCTGAGAGGCTATGTTTACTGCAAAATTGGTTATGTTAGACTTAATTAACCCTCTTAGTTGTTTGTTTAGTCTGATGAGAGAGTTTTCATTGCACTTCCTAATTTTCAGTATGACATTTTTCCTTTTCTTATGAAATCTGTTTATGATTGGATTCTAACAGGGTGGATTGTTTTTTAGGTCTGTTCTGACCTTGTTTGTGAAGGCAAAGATGTCTATGTGCCTCTGTTAACACGAATGTACAGGGTTTCTCTGTACAATTCTGCTGGGGCAGCAGTGTTCTCCAGGTTTGTAAGGGCTTTAAATTTTGTCAGGTAATCACTTAATGATAGCTAGTTTGCCTTAAAGTAGCTCCTAACTGGTCATAGCATCAATTTTTATTTTGAAGGAGACAACTTTGTGTTCTGACCTTACCAGAGAGGACACTACACAGAGTGGGGGTGGTGGGAATGAGAAATGCTGGTCAGCATTCTCATGTACTTGTTATTATCAGATCAAGTATGTTTGCACCCATACTTGGACTGTGGACTACCTGATTCGGAGTGTTTGTGTTTAAGAAGTCCAGGAATCTCTAGGACTGCAGGTCTGACTTCATGTAGGATTCCCAGTTTATAGAGGGATAGTTAAAGTCTTTCATGAATATGCTATTAGTTGGAATGGTAAGTGTCTCCAGTAGGTCAAAGTATGGGTTCTGGGTTCTGGGAATCCTAAAGGGTGATCTAAAGGTTTACAGTATATGGTATGGGACACTTCCTATGATAATTTGAACATGAAGAATCTCATAGCTAAAATATTCTTTTGCAAGAAGTGCTTCTTTTTAATACTGAAGAATTTGTAAGACACAAAATATAGTTGCAGAGTAGCTGCTGACAGACTACATACATCTAATGGGAATATAAGGTGATATTTTATTCATATTCTGCCTTCTGATGACAATTTTTATTGCTTCATGTATGAAAATTCTTAGTATACAGACTCAGAATATGTTAAAGCAGCAAAATGTCATGAACAAAGTAGTCCTAGCCAACGCAACTATCTGAGTCAGCTTTCACACACATCATGGCCTATAGAGAACTCAGTCTGATTTGGTAACTTATATCCACAGCAATACCCTTTAAATTTACATTGAAAGAAAAAGCTAGAATGATGGCATTTTATCGCTGTAATAAGACATAAGCATAAACACTGGGTGGTGCAGTGGTGCAGCAGTTAGCATTTTCCCCTCACACCAAGAGGTTGCCCAGTTCGATTCTTGGCTGGGGTGCCTTCTGGTGGAGTCTGTATGTCCTCTCTGCATTTGTATTGGCTTCATCCATGTGCTGTGGTTTCCTCCTACATTCCAAAAACATGCTGGGGCATTTCTCCCTGGAACTCTGCTGAAAACCAGCTCTGTACAAGTCAAACTGTCCCAATAAACAAAAATGTTAAATGTTAAAATCAAAGAGTACATATAAGCAAGCAGCCAGATGTAGCATCGGTTAGCACAATTGCTTGTTAGAGCGGCGGTACATTTTTCTTAAAGATAATTTAAACTAGTAGTAAAAGTTATAGCTTTGTATGGCTGTATTTTAGAGCTCATTCCTGAAATACTGGATGCAATCATTAGGTCCAAAGGCACCTTTTAAATGTTTTGATTTTATTAACTATGTTTCATAATGGTTACAAATAAACAGTGATATTAAAACAAATTAATTATATTACACGACAAACTGTCCTCCAACACTATCTCCCTATATAAACAATTTTATGCAGTTTTATATACTTTAGAAAATTAACGAATGCAACAAAATACTAAAGAATAATCAGTTGCAATGCAAGCAAACTGGAAAAATCCAAACATATAATAAATCCACCATCAGTACCATAACACTGTTATATCACCTTATCACCCTGTCAAAACTATGACAACTGAACTCCATGCAAATGACGCAATGTATACATTCAATCTACATGCACTTCGTTATTTTGGAAATATTTTGTACAGCACTGCAGATTATTGATGAATATTTACAGATGAACACATTTTGATAATTACCTCAATGCACTTATCCTTGGCTTCTCCTATAGGATTTTCAGTCAATTTGAAGCATGGTGAGTAATTGTAAATCAAAAATCCACTTCCTATGTGGAAACATGCTGCTAAAATAAAAAAAAAAACAAAAAACAAAGAACAAAGAACCAAGTTCAATAGAATGTCTGATGAAGCGTTCAGTGGAAGAACGTGTAAGCGCTAACTTTATTAAATAATTTTGCTAACCAGAAGCCATGGTGTTATCTTTGGAGCTTGGTTTTTCAATAGAATGTTAAAAATAAGGGTTTTAGGTTCAGATGAATTTATGTTGAAGCAGAAGTGCTTAATCTGTATTTAAGTCAAAACCTGAATATTGCTGCAAAGCGGGTACCTGTCAAATCTTAGAATGCTCAAAATTTCTAACATTACATGGTCGAGACCAAACATTCCAATTTTTGAGTGCTTGAAGATAGACTTTCAACGGCATTGTACGGTGCAGATAGGGAGAATTTCCCTTTTCTGAACTGAAGTGCGGTGTTGGAGTTGGTATATTTAAGTAGGTGGGTGGGGGGCGCAGCCCCCACATGTGGGATGCAGGGGGGCATGCCGCCTGCCTACACTGTTAAAGTGTTTTTTCTGTTTTTTCTTTCTTTTCTTTATGTTGAAACATCCAAATGTCGAACATTTGGTCTTGACCATGTAATGTTCGACATTTTGGATTTTCAAACATTTAACATAGACCCCTGCAAAGCATAGTGTTACCATTCTGTTGACCCTGGCATGTGGAGTAATATAATCTATAGCTGCCATGAGAACTTTTCACAGTGGACTATGACTAGTACACCTTCAGTGGAAAAACACAGGGAGTCTTCAATTGATGCCTGAACCAGAATTTACTCTTTACACTGAGCAGCAAGGGTTATGCACTGTAATATGCACCCATACTGTAAAAATCCTTCACAGAGAGTTAGTTCCACAACCATGTAAAGCAACGCCAGTTCTACTGCTTTCATCTCTTGTTCTGTTTATTTAATGATTACCTGTGAGTGCAGATGGGGACAGACTGACCAGTAAGGGGAGACATTCATTATGAGACTCAAGCCTTTGTGTACAACCACTTTCCAGAAGTATGCCTCTAATAATGCTGCCACTGCACCCATCCAGGGGTTAGTGTACAAACCTTCTACACCCTCATATCTATTTTTCTGTGAGAAATGTCTTCCCTGATTTGTTGGTGCTGATAACTCATATCACCCATATTATACTAACTTGGAACTTACCTACTGTGGGCTGTAGTCAGATGACCATGGAATTTACCGACTGAAGGCCAGAGCTCACAGTCAGCTGACTATGAACCATACCTACTGTACACTGGAACATACAGGCAGCTGACCATGAAGCTTACCTACTGTACACTGGAGCTCACAGTCAGCTAACAACTGAACTTACCTACTGTATGTAGGGTTGCCACCATTTAAGCGGGCCAAAGTGGGACATGGGAGTGTGGCCAATATGACACTGGCCACACCCACTACATGGCATCACCATAGGAGTGGTGAAGGAGATGCTGTTATGGGTACGATGGATGGCTGCTGGAGTGGCTAGCTAACTGGATGCTGGAGTGGCTGATTGGCTGGCTGCTGGAGTGGCTAGCTGACTAGCTGCTGGAGTGGCTAGCTGACTGGCTGGCTGCTGGAGTGACTAACTGGTTGATAGGAGTAGCAGCTGGATGGATGAATGACTGGATGGATGGCTTGATGGATGGATGGCTGAATGAATGGATGCCTGGCTGGATAGCTGGCTGGCTGCATGAATGGATGGCTGGCTACATAAATGGATGGCTGGCTGGCTGGCTGGCTGCATGAATGGATGGATGGCTGAATGAATGGATGGCTGGCTTGATGGATGGCGGGCTGCATGAATGGATGTCTGTCTGGCTGTCTGGCTGGCTGGATGAATGATAGCTGGCTGGCTGCATGAATGGATGGCTGACTGGCTGGATGAATGGATGGATGGCTGGATGTCTGGCTCATTAGAAAAAAAAAACAAAAAACAAATCTCTGTCTTTTTTTGACGGCTGTAGAAGCACTTAAAACAAAGCACTCCTAAAGCCACGATCTTTGCAGGGCACTTCCTGCCCCAGTCCCCATCCCTTTTCATGAATTCCAGCCAATTATTGCACAAATTAAAGCACCCAGACCTAACAGGCAGCAGCTTTGCCTGCAGGTCCGGGTTGGTGACATAACTGAATTGCTGTGGAAAAGCCGGAAGTAATTACGGCTTTTCCACTGCAATTCAGTGTGATGTAAAAGTGGGACTTTTCAAGTCCCACTACTTTGCACAGTGGGCAATGGGATGAGGTAGCTCAACCCGTGAGTGTCTCTCTGACAACGGGATGGGTGGCAACCTTAACTGTATGCGATAGATGTCAGTAAGCTACCATGAAATTTATGTAGTGCATGCCATAGCTGACAGTCAGCTGACCATACAGCTTCCCTACTGTACACTGGAGCTCACAGTCAGCTGACCATGGAACTTACCTACTCTAGGCCAGATCTGACAGATAGTTGACCATGGATCTTACCTATGGTAAGCTGGTGCTCAGTGTCTGCTGACTTTAAAAGAGCAACATCATCTCCAACAACAGAGGTAAATACTTCATGTATTCAGTCTGGATACTCTTCAAACAGAACCTTTGTATTTATCTCCAGTCTGTAAATACTGTGAACAGAAAATGAGAAAAGACACATCAGCGTTGGTGTACTGCACTCATACTTAATGTTTCCAAATGAACATCTGACATGCACATGACACAAGCTATGCAAATACTGAGGCAGCATGGTATATGGCAGTGTTCCCATGATTCTACAGTGTTGTAACATATCCCAAAATACTTTTTGGATTTCTTAGCCATATGCCTTTCCCAACATCAAAGAACACGTGTAAACAGTGGCAGTAAATTCTTACACTCCCCACAATCTCCATACTGTGAAAAAGAATTGACTTGCTGTTCCATGACCAGGAAAGAATCTGAAGGTCCTCTCCAGACCTGCAGATTATGTTAACAAAGCTGGTTATCTTACACCCAGGCATAGGATTTCCAAAAAAAAGATGTAGTTCATGATCCCTCAATAAATGAAATACACTTTTCTTTTCACTTTCTGTAAATATATTTGCCATCCTCACAATTTATGTTTAATCTCATACTCTTCACAAAAACATGCCCTAGTGATAATAGACATGGCTTGCAGAGGTAAACAGGCCATCCATGTACTATAACCAACATGCCAGCTTGATAATAATTCATAGAAGTGGTCCAACTAATGTGAACCAAGTGAAATACGCCAATAACCAGCGAAGCTTTGATACACCTTTTATTAGTAAGAACAGCTTGAACGAAAAACCAAAAACATTGTAATGCACTCCGATAACCCTGTGCAATTCAATTAAAACCAAAAAACAAATAACAAATATAAAATGCGATTAAGCGCTTTCATCCACTCAATCGTGGACTTCATCAGAATCGCATACTAACATAGTATGAATCATTTTATAAACATTTTGGCGCCAACTTTTTACACAAAGATTTAAAGTAATATTCATTCTGTTTTTTTCAATACATCTCGTTGACTGTCATTCAGTTCATTTATCAGGTAAAGACCAATGTACAGTATGTTCCAACATACAATGCCAGTATTAACATATAAAATAAACATTTTACAGTATAAACCCCCCTTTTTTGGATGTTGTTAAAATAGTATACTATTAATGTTTAAGTTGTAAATTAAAACTTACAAATACATTATGTATATTATAATATAGTTAAAACCAATTATGTATAATTGCCTTTCCACATACATAGACCAAAGAAATGAGCTAAATATCTAATTGCACTCATAAATACTTCCCTGTCTTAGGACATGAGAATATGAACAATACAGTGGCACAAAATGATGATAAAGGTTATAAAAGAGCATGTATTATATATTATACTCCTCAGGCAAATTATATTAAAGAAATGGTGAAAAAATATTGGAATGTATCATTTCATGATACTGATGTAATGGAAATATTGGGCGAGCCACCCATTTTTGTACTATATATACTTTATATTACTTTAAATCTTTATGTAAAAAGTTGGCGCCAAAAAGTTTATAAAATGATTCATACTATGTTAGTACGTCATTCTGATGAAGTCCACGATTGAGTGGATGAAAGCGCTTAATCGCATTTTATATTTGTTATTTGTTTTTTGGTTTTAATTGAATTGCACAGGGTTATCGGAGTGCATTACAATGTTTTTGGTTTTTCGTTCAAGCTGTTCTTACTAATAAAAGGTCTATCAAAGCTTCGCTGGTTATTGGCGTATTTCACTTGGTTCACGTTAGTTGGATTGGTTTGCAGCATTTACGTTACATATCTGGTTTGTTGTTATGGATATCCAAGGGGAAATGGCCACCGGGAAGCGTACGCCAGACAGCAGGGATGAAATCAGTGAGCTGCGAATGGAGGTATCGTCATTGAAAGGGGAAGTAACAAGGTTACTCGAGTTTATGACTCAGTTGGAGCCCCAACGGACTGGCTTCAATAACGTACAAGGAATAGGTGAACTATCTAGTTCTAGTGAAGCCGAGTTTGAGATACCGAATGCGCAGCGCTCAGTGTGTTCCAGCAAGCAACAAAGCAATGGTATTGACTTGTGAAATAAGACACAAGATAATAGTAAGATAACAGAGAGAGACTTCACATTTGATTTTTCTTTATATAATTTTGACAATGCAATCGATGAATCTAAACGCACAGGAACTAAACCTAAGCATGTGACGGCAGGTAAAACATTTTCTTCTGCCATATCAGGCAGTTCAAACAAGGATATTATTAACAAAAATAAACAACAAAGCTCAAGCCCTAGAGCTAAGAGCTTGGTGACTAATAACAGTAGTAATAACATGTGTAATGATGGTTTTAGAGGACAATTGTAGGACCTTTTGGTGGTGGATGTTTGTTTTGATGGTGACAAGAGAAGTGAACATTCAAGAAAAATGTATGGTGAACATAAACAAGGAACTTTAAAGCAAAATATATATGTTTTGGGTAAATATATAGGTATTATTAGAGGTATTAAAATTGATAATGCCTATCTGAACAAATGTATTACTATGAATGTTGTCCCTAAGGGACTAAGATTTTTTAAGAAACCTATGAGTATTGATTTAAATGATAGTAACTGTAAGGAATTTGAGGAATTGTTAAACAGATTTGGTATTGATTTTATGAAACTATTGGTGAAAAAGAATGATGAGAAGTTATGTAAATATATAGAAATGGCAGAGGTATTGAATAAGAATATAACGGAGGATTTGGTTTTTGATCAATGGGAGAATTTGTATCATAAACAGTTTTTGGAAGCGGATAAAAAAGCAAATAATATTATGGAAAGGAAAGGTAAAAAATTAGAGAGGGATATAAGAGAATATAAGGAAGGGAATATGTATGAGTGGAATATAGACTACCAACATAAAAGCTACAAATGCCAGATGACATCCTATGATAGAAATAATATTAACAACAATAATTTTTATAGGGAATCCAATAACAATTATACTAATCAGGATTTTCAGTGGGGCAACGATCAGGATTTGAACGAGAATCCTGAGAGAAATTGGAAATGGAAAGGGAATGGGAGAAGAGGGACACAGAAGTACTGGAACAACCGGAATTGGAGACAACGAAGGAGGTAGGAAGCGAATTGGTTAAATGTACAAACTATAAGGTTAATGAACAGAATCATTCAAACTATGAGGGAGAAATAAACAACAAACAAGTTATGTGTCAATTTAAGGGATTCAATATTTTTAATTACACAGATTTGACAATCGGAAAGGAATACTTCTTACTCTTTTCTAAAGGCTTGAAATATGTGCCTTATAGGAACTTCAGGGTTGTTGACAGTGTTATAGACATTAAAGAATATACTAGGAAATTAAATTTAGCTATACATTTTAAGGAAGAAATTAGAGAGAAAGAAAGTAGTGATTTAAAGAAAAATAGCACTTTCATACCACCCTCACATCCTCAAATCTCCCTTTTTGAGAAACTGATAATAAGAGATATATATCAGTTAAAAAATACAATTAAGGGAGATCGTAAACAGTAATTTGAAAGAAGAGGAGATTTTCTTACTACAAAAACTTATGAATGATAGGACAGTAAGAGTAATGAAGCCAGACAAGGGTGGGGGAATTGTACTATATGACAATAATGTATATGTTAACAAAATGTTTAATATCCTGGTAGATTCTGGGAACTATGACAATATTTCTTTAAATCAGATCAACATTGGATACAGACGTATCAATATGTATCTAGAAGATATGTTGATTGATGATAGAATTAATATGGATCTATACAATTTTTTGAAAGTGGACCACCCAGTAATGGCAACTATAGTAGGAGAGCCAAAAGTGCACAAAAATGTACTCGACCCACCCTTCAGGCCTATTATATCAGGCAGTCGATCCAAGACATTCCCCATGGGACAAGTTATTGACAAATGGTTAAAACACATCTATGTTAGAGTCCCCCATTTAATTAAGGATTCTTGGATATTTTTGGGATTATTGACAAATGACATTTGGAAGAAGGATATGATTTATGTGACTATTGATGTAGTAGATCTATTTTCTTGTATCCCAAAGGAACAGGGATTACAAAGTTTCAGTAATAGTATATATGAGTATTCCACATTGGATTGGGAGAAAAGTAAGGTAATCATGGAATTGATGAGCATTATTCTGGACCATAATTATATTTATTATGAAGGAGAATTTTATAGGCAGACTAGAGGAGTAGCCATGGGGGCAGCCTGCGCTCCTATTTTTGCTAACTTAGTCCTGTTAGATTGGGAAAAGGAAACTGTATTTAAAAGCCAATACTATAAATATATTAAATTATATACAAGGTTTCTAGATGATATATTTATATTATGGGATGGACAAGAAAATATATTGAATGAATTTGTAGAATATTTGAACAAAAGCAGTTCGTTCCTAAAGTTTACATACAATCAAAGCAGAAAAGGAGCTTCTTACCTAGACACCTATGTTTCAAGTACTAACGAAGGTTTTTCCTCTCGCATATACAGAAAAAACACATTTTCTAATAATTATTTGGAATATACGAGTTATCACCCCTTGAAAATGAAGAAAAACATCGTCAAAGGGCAATGTATTCGTGCAGCACGAATGACTTCAAAGCATGATGAAATGATAGAGGAAATAGAATTCATTAGTAAATTATTCCTAGACAGGGGGTATCCAAAATATCTCATTAAAGAAGTTAAAACATATGTGATTGAACAATGGGGGATTAAATACTTCCCTGTCTTAGGACGTGAGAATATGAACAATACAGTGGCACAAAATGATGATAAAGGTTATAAAAGAGCATGTATTATATATTATACTCCTCAGGCAAATTATATTAAAGAAATGGTGAAAAAATATTGGAATGTATCATTTCATGATACTGATGTAATGGAAATATTGGGCGAGTCACCCATTTTTGTATACAAAATGGGAATGAATTTGAAGGCTCCTCTGGAAAAGAATACAGGACAGATTAGGAATAAAGGAAACAACCAAGGAACTAGAAAATGTGGAAGCTGTCAGTATTGCAAAACCATCAATGAAGAAGTTAATTTGGTATTAGATAATATAAATAAGACTAGAGTTACATTTGTAAATGGTAACTGCAATACTATGAATATTGTATATCTAGCCACATGCCAATTATGCAGTTGTTACTATATAGGTAAAACAGAAAGGAAATTCAGAAGGCGAATTTATGAACACCTATATGCAGTTAAAAAGAAAGATAGTAGAAACGCTCTAAGTCGACACATCCAAGAGACTGACAATAAACATCATTTCAAGTTTGCTATTTTAGAATGGGTAAATTACAACATCAGGGGAGGAAACCTAAAGGCATATATAGTGGCTAGAGAGGCTAAATGGCAAATATTAACTGATGCTTCCACAAAATCAGGATTAAATGAATATATTTCATTAAGACCATTCCTAATATAAATTACTTCATCTTTGTGCGTTATGACATATTGTGCTGTTGAATTGATCTACAGTCCCACTCTGCCACAAATGTATTTAATTGTATTATTATATATATATATTATTTTATATATATATTATATATATATTTTTTCACTTACAGCAATCAAATACCATTCACCATATTAAACATATTTTAATATTCATAATATTTATTATACTTATTATATTTATTATAAATCAATTTATTATAAATCAATTAATATAAGTTATTTTTCATAATACGATTTTTATTATTAATGTTTTTTATTTACTAATAACAATATGGTTTGATCTATTTTCTACAATTGTATCTTTATATTACATCTCATCCACATCATAGAAAAGACTTGAAGTATTATGGCAAGCATCAATACATTATAGAAACTACAGTTACATTATTTAATAGAGTATATATGTTTTTTTATTTATTTATTTAGGGCACTTATTCATATATATGCATTTTTTAACATGCTCTTATTGGTTCAATAGTTTTGTTATATGTAACTTTTTCTTTTGTTTTTACGCTTTTATTATATGCATTTACATGCCTTTTTTAAAAAAGTATGAGCACAATTAGATATTTAGCTCATTTCTTTGGTCTATGTATGTGGAAAGGCAATTATACATAATTAGTTTTAACTATATTATAATATACATAATGTATTTGTAAGTTTTAATTTACAACTTAAACATTAATAGTATACTATTTTAACAGCATCCAAAAAAGGGGGTTTTATACTGTAAAATGTTTATTTTATATGTTAATACTGGTATTGTATGTTGGAACATACTGCACATTGGTCTTTACCTGATAAATGAACTGAATGACAGTCAACGAGATGTATTGAAAAAAACAGAATGAATATTACTTTAAATCTTTGTGTAAAAAGTTGGCGCCAAAAAGTTTATAAAATGATTCATACTATGTTAGTATGCGATTCTGATGAAGTCCACGATTGAGTGGATGAAAGCGCTTAATCGCATTTTATATTTGTTATTTGTTTTTTGGTTTTAATTGAATTGCACAGGGTTATCGGAGTGCATTACGACGTTTTTGGTTTTTCGTTCAAGCTGTTCTTACTAATAAAAGGTGTATCAAAGCTTCACTGGTTATTGGCGTATTTCACTTGGTTCACGTTAGTTGGATTGGTTTGCAGCATTTATGTTATATATCTAATTCATATAAGTGGACCTTAGTCTCTATGAGCGGTATGTTCTCAGTCTTCAACACAATATCCCCTCTCTTAATAGTTCTTTCATAGTTTTTTATAACTCTAAATGTAAAACTATGTGTTTTATCTGAACTTATTATATGTTTAGCTAAGGCATTGCTCACCACCTCCCAATGTATGACAGATAGATGTTGGGCTATCCTTTCTTTTAGTATTCTGTTGTGTATTTAACATAAAATGAAGTACATTTTTCACAGGAGACTAAATAAACACATTCTTGGTTTTCTAAGTGGCAAATGTATGAAAATAAAATGTCTTACTTATATTAGGTTGTACAAAAACATTGTTATTTATATAGCAACAAAACTGGCAAACATAGCATGGCATAGTATTTTTGGCTTTAACTACAACATTCTGGAGAGAGGACACTTTGTTGAACACTGAGAATGCGGAATATAAATTGATTAATTATTTTCAAGCAAATGTGCCCCCTGGGCCGAATGACACTGTGAGTTTAATTTTTTTTTCTCAAGAGAAGGTCCCTTCTTTCATGAAACAAGTACTCGAATGTTTATTTTAGTTATTTTATTGTTGTTGCACTTGTTTGGTTTAAATTTGTTCATGTGGTGTATATATGAAAATGTGCTTTAATTTTGCTATTAAACATATCTTTACATCTCTTTGTGAGTTCCTTTTGCTTTTCATTCTTTGACAGTTTGTTTGGAACTCTATATTGGGTGTTTACCAGCTTGTTTTTTTTTTTTTTTTTTCTTCTGGTATCTGATGCTGTGGAGTTCGCCAGGATTAATAAGTGGGGGGAGGGGCAGAACACATTTATTCATGGAGGCAGGTTTGCTTGCATTGTAGGAACTCTTCCACCCCAGAAAAGCACAAGAAAAATGTATGAAAATAAAAAAAAAAACTTTAATGGTCAAAGTTAAGAGCTTTCATCCAAACAAACCTTTAAAATCAAAATACACAGTGAATAAAAATAAAAAAAACAGCCAAGATCACATGTAAGAATCCACCCAGTCAACAACACTGTCCTATCCAATTTACATATCAAATAATAGAAATAATATTTGTTCATAAATTAAACCTAATTACATCTCATAGCATGTTTAGAAAAATATAAATATTTGAATAAACAAAACAAAATAAGGACCCCCCCCAAAAAATGCATAAAATACTATAAAGAAATGGCACATCAATCAAATATTATAGGATCTAAGCTTTAAAACACTAGCAATGGAGACCATCTCATTTAACCCTGTATGATTATAAGCATTCAATTTAATCTGTAAAGTAAGTTCCCTAAATTCTATTATGTCTTTCCATGGACCACCGTGCAGGATCTTATCTAACCCAAAGAAAAGGAAGTAATGTGAGGGATGATTTTGAACATGTTTAAATTAAGTGCTGTTGTTTTTTATGTTTAATTTCATACATACGCTTATAAATGTGTTCCTTAAAATTCCTTTTGGGTTTACCAATGTAAAAGCCTTAACAAATGGTAGCACTTCACTAAATTAGTTATAGGTTATAGATGATTACTAGGCTAATGACCTTAGAAGGTCTTTTTAAGCATAGACATGCTTCCCAATGTGAAAATTAAACCTTGTCCCTTATGAATGTGGGGTAATCATGTTAGCCATTATGCCAAGTTCCCAATAAACCCATAGAATTACAGGTACAATGGAAAGAGGTTGTTATAATAACATTATTAGTGAACAATGAATCTCTAACCAGAATATAATCGCATTGTGAACAAAATCCGCATTTAAAGTTACCCCACATTTTCCCAGAAAAAAGGACTTTAAAATGTTCCATATTTTCAAAAAACAATTTTCTTGAATGTTTTCTCCCTTCTAAAAACATCATGTGATTTATGTCCTATCTTTTTGAGAGTATCATCATAATAGGAAAAAAAATGCCAAGATTCTTTCCAAAATATTTCTCATTTCCTAATAATCAATACTGCAAGTCATAACCAAGAAATCAGTATATGATTTCAACATTACAGTGGTATCCTTATTCAATCTATTTTCATTATCCCTCAAAAAAGTACAATGCACTGCACCCACATATTTCTTTCTGACACTACTTTGTTAAATACCCCAGTGACCATATCTGTGAGATATCCACTTAATTAAAAACATGTTAGACAACTGATCACATTCAACCAGAAACTTAAGAAATGCAGACACCATTCTGGCTAACTGTATGACCTGAACCTTCACAATCTCCTTCTTCTGATGGGGGAAAGGGGTGACAACTAGAATAATATAAAACTGAATTTGAATAAATGGATTTATAAATTAGTGACAAGCTTTCCTAGTTTACTGTCTTTTCAGACTTCAGCATCTAGATAATTGATAAAGTTAACACCCTCAGTATAAGAACATTTTAGAAAAGAAGTAGCAGAATTAACATTATTAATAAATGCAATTATCTTACTGTGAGGTTCTTTCCAAACAATAAAAATATCATCCAGAAATGTGTATATGATAACCATGAATATGGCAAATCATTTTTAAATATGAACTTTTCCCATTAAGTCATTATAATGTTAGCAAAAGCAAAGCAAAAGCAGCTCCCATTGTAACTCCCTTCACTTGCAAGAAATATTGTCTTTCAAAAAAAATATATAATTATTCTTCAGAGTAATTTCTTCAAAAAAACAAGCACATTAATATCACAAGCAGTGAGGGGAGTAGATTCTATTAACAACTCTTGAAACCACTCAAGACCAAGATCATGGGGAATGATGCTAAATAAACTGATGGCATTGATGATGGCAAATGTCACCTCAATTGAACAAACTACCTCCTCCGTCTTATTCAAAAAATCCCAAGAATCTTTACATAAATGATTGAATGGTTTCAGCAATTGTTTCAGTGTTATATCAATGTATTTTTCCAAAGGATGTGTTTTAGATTGCCCTGCATTAACAATAAGTCTCAAAGCGGGGTCTTCCATACACCTATGAATTGTGGGTATCCCAAATATATGTGGAACTAAATAGTATTGTGCATCAAGTAAATTAAACACCTTTGTTGTGGTCTGACCTGGATCACCAAGATCACTAAGAAAAAAAATAATTTTAAAATATGAAATATTTACAAAATGTGTTGGTGAGTCCTCATAAGTATCATTGTATAATAACACATTCATTTTGTTTACATAATCAATCTTCAACATAACAACCCACACCCATTGTCAAGTTTCATAACCCTCAAGTCTCTATTCAAATATGGGTTCCTTAATAAAAATGCCACTCTGAGGCAGTCATATTGTGCAGAATACTATAAACCTTACTAATTAACAAGGTTCTAAAATCATACTTACACAGTTTCTCAAACAACACAAAAGGAAGACGCAACAGAGGGTTGAAAAGACTCTTTATACAGAAAACTAATTCAGTATTATTATTCTTCCTCTCATTACAGAAAACTATCTTAAAATAATATTTTCTCATGAAGAGTTTTAAATCAATAATATCATTAATACATGTCCTACACATCAAAACAAAGGAAAATCCTTAAGCCAATAAATCAGCTTACTCTGACCCAAGGTTGCAGGCATTATAATTTATATAGTTTGACATCCCCATTCCTATTAGAGAGAACATAGGCTAAGGCTAATCAATGTCAATAAAAGCAGTCAATATCTACCCCTTCTGTTCATTATCTTGCAATTCCTGTTTGAATGTCATGGCACATAATTCAACCCCCCCCCCCCCGGTGAATTTGAGATCAGTTGTTCTGATTCATAGTTCTCTATGGACGCCTCAAATGTGGCTGCTCCAAAAGGAAGGATTCATTAGATTGTTCAATAGATTCCTAGTCTGCTCACTGGTTTAATTGTTTAGGGATGGGTATTTAACCACAGCAGGTTTAGGATAAGCTTTACCATTGAAATACTCTAAATGGTCCCTTTCATATTTTTTTCTCTTTTGGGGGCTTGAAAACATCATATACTCCATCTACTTCCAAGGTATATTTAACACTGTATTTCAAATTAGAAAAAAAAACAAGTCACTAGTGATAGATTGGTTAAGCTCAGTGATTTTGTTTACCAACCTAATATCCATTGGTCATTTGGTTTTGGAGGCAAGTCCTGCTCCACTATGTTCAAATGACTCTGAATAGCACCCCAAAATTGAATCCAAATAAAATCATACCAAATCATCAATGAATACAATGCCTTGCACATAAACTGTTGTTTGGTATTATCAAAATCCTGTTATACTTCACCTCTTTTCATTGTAAATAAATAATTCTTTGGCTTCACAGCTATTTAGAAAAACAGAGAAATTTCAACAAATAAACTGTTCATTATGTATTAGAACATTGTTAATGAAAACAATTATGTGGCAGTTTCCATTTAGTTAGGGCCAATCATTCCAAGTGAAAGAGATGTACATGCTTCTATAAACTAGAAGCAATTAGTATAAAAACTGTGAGATTTAAAGCACTTTCAGAAAATGAGATACAAAGGCTGAAAGTCAGACTAGACTTACTTCAATGCAGACATCTAAAATTTCTTCTATGTTTTGACTATACTGAACATTATCTCTAGTGGTGTAGTTGAAAGATTCTACCAGCCAGTCAGTTATTACTGTCCTAAGCATTAAATTGTTTCACATACCAGTGTCCAATAGTGTGATAGTCAAGAATTTCAGGATTTTGCAAAGCAATGGGAATTCAGTCATATTATATTAAGTTTACCATATCTCAAACCAAGCAGGCTGATACAAAGGTTTGCCTTGCAGTAAGAAATATGTTAATGAGCTCACAGACAATTGCAAATTGGGAGCTATTATTAACTCCCCAAGTGATGTTGACACCCTACAGAATGGCCTCACTGAGACCAACGACTGGTGTCAGAACCATGGCCTTAAGCTCAATGCCAAAAATGTGTCTTCATCCCCTTTGGGAAAAACCCAGTTCCCTTGAATTACCACACTGATGGTAGTCCACTGAACACAGAAGGATTATAAGAGATCTAGGAACACAGGTTGACAGCAACCTCTCTTTTGACCACCGCGTTGTCACTGTGGTCAGAAAGTCCTTTTATGTGGCACATCTCATTACTAAGGCTTTTGTATCCAGGAAGAAAGAGGTCATTGTCACCCTCTAATCTTCCCTCATTAAGCCAGTCATTGACTACAATGCCCCATTTGGCATGTACCTCACTAGACACCTGCAACAACTGGAGAGGCCGCAAAAGTACCTCACAAAGAGGATCCTAGGCCTTAAACACTTGTCCTATATGGACAGACTCAAAAACCACCAACTATTCTCTATCTCATATCGCCTACTTAGAGGCGATCTCTTCTTGACTTACAAAGCTATGTTTCACCCAGCTTTGTTAGAAATGCTATATTTAAAGAAATCCCAATCCCTCCATACCACATGCTCCGGAGACCTCAACCTCATTACCACAATCAACAGAATGCACTGGAGGTGCCCATGCTATGGAACAGACTTCCCATACATGCAAGCAGAGCACCTTGCTGACCCTCTTCAAGAGAAATCTTGATGAGTGGATGGGAAATAAAAAATTCACCCTGGGGATAACTCCAGTGGCTCTACTTGACAGAAGCACTGGGAACTAAGGTTGGGTAGCATGATGCCAGGGTAATCCTATGGCTCGACTTGTAAAGACCCTAGGGCCATTAGCCTAGTACAAACCTATGAACCTATGAACCTATAAAGAGGGAATATTCACAAAAAGACAGATTTTGAGCTGCCAATTTTTAAACATAGCAACTTACAGGGTATAGACTTTTAAGTTAAAACTTCATACAGCATTTCGAAACAAAAATAAATAGAATTGCTTCAACACAAGAACCAGAAATAGAATATGTATTTTTTTCTATGGCATTCTATCTTAATAGAAGTGGCAAGAATAAGAATAAACCCTGATTCATCTAGAAACGTCAGTGTTTGCCACAAAATATAAGTGCATGCTGTGGTGCTTGGATATTGCATTTCTCCAAAGAACAAATCTATTCGAAATGAATGTCTTGCAGATATATCAAAGCAGTAGGAGGAATTAAATGCCAAAAATACAATTTCTTGCAAATATACCACTGACAAATCAGGACATAGAGAGAACTGATGAATCATTCAGAGGACACCTGTATGGAACACCCACTCATGAATGTGGCATTAATTTATTTTATCATGCGCTGTCTCAAGGATTTTCCTTAACTGCTAGTAGCAGCAGAAATAACAAAACTGTACTAAAATAATAACTGTAATCATTCCAAATATGGACAACTTATTATGAGTCCACTCAGATACTGGGAATATTCATAGCTAAATGGAAAAAAATGTGTATGAAGTTCTCATTTATTTCACTTTCAAACGTACTAATACAATTTTATCCTGCAACTTATCAAATTATATTTGCAAATCCATAGCAAAGTTTGGGCGAAGAAGGCAGCACCCACAGTCAAGCTCTTAGGGAGTACAGTGAAGTTTATAGAAGAGGTGTTGATGATCAGTCGTTGCTAGCAATTTCAGAAATTGTTTAAGCAGTCATCATTGCTAATTTTGACTGCTTAAATTGACAAGTCAGTGTTTCTGCATTAGGAACTATAGCAAGGTGCTAATATAGCTCTTTGCAACAATCTAGCACATTTTTTGACACAGTTTAAATATTCTTTACTACTTTAGCTAGCCTCTTGACTTTTATTTTTTGACTGTCACTGAACTATAGCAAGTAGTTATTGTAGTTTTGTGAAGTTTAGTAAAGGTATTGACACACAATAGAGAACATATGTTTAAAGTATAGATATGTAAGAGTGATTGCTTAGCCAGAGGACCATGCTTTTTGTCCTGAACAGTAAAAAGACTTTTTTTTATTTTATTTTTTCATTTCATCATCATCATCATCAACCCCCCTTTTTCCCATCTTCTACATGGGGTCTGGGTATCATGTTAACTGTCGCCATCTCTCTCATTTCAGTGCCACACTCATGCCTTCTTCAACACTGATGTCACAGATCTTCACTTACATAGTCAGTTCACCTCTTTGCTGGATGCCCTCATTTCATCTTAACTTCTTCCTGTCTGTCCCAAATATACTTCACCTGATTGTCTTCTGCATGTCTGCACATGTGCACAAACCACCATAATCTTTCTTTTTGATCTTTTCTGCAACTAGAGCTACTTTGACTTCTGCTCTTATGTCCTCATTTCTTCACCTGTCTCGCAGTATGCATCCTACCACCCTTCTCAGGCACTTCATTTCCATCATCTCTAGCTTTCTCATCTTCTCTGCCTTTACTGCCCATGTTTCTGTGCCATACGGTAGTACTGGTTGTACCACTGTTTTGCACACCTTACATTTCAGCTTCTTTGGCATTCTTATGTTATACACTACAACTGACACTCTATGCCATTCGGCTGCAGCCCCTCTGATACTAGCTTCATCCTCTTCATTCAGACTTCCCTTTTCCTGAACCACCCCTCCAGATATTTGAACCCGTTAACCTATTCCACTATCTTCCCTCCTGTCTCAATTCTCAGCTTCTTCTGCTTTCCCCAATTTGCTACCATTGCCACTGTCTTATCTGAACTTAGTTTCATCCCATGTGCTTTCAGTTTTACATTCCATTCTCCTATCCTTTGTTATATTTCTTGCTCAGAGTCTGCCTGTGATGCCAGATCGTCTGCATATAGCAACTCGGTTGTTCTATCCCTCCTGACCTGTTTAATAATGTAGTCCATCACCAGTATGAACAGCAGTGGGCTCAGAGCTGAATGGTAGTGCACACCCACCTCCACTGGGAACCCCTCTGTGAGACCAAACACTGTTTGTACTTGAGTCATTGGGTCATTGTACATACCCACACTAATTCTACCACTGTTTCTGGGACTTTGATTCATCACAGTGCTGACCAAGTTAGCTTTCTTAGGAACTTATCAAATGCTTTCTCCAAGTCTAGGAATGCCCAGTTGGATTCTTTCCTCATCTCTAGCTTCTTCTCAACTATCTGTCTCATTGCAAACATTGGGTCAGTTGTGCTGCATCCTGATCTCATTCCAGACTGCTCATGTCCCATCTTACTTTCTACTGTTCTGCATATCCATTTATCTAGCACCTTTTGTGGACCTTTCAAGTAGTGTGACAGGAGTTTGATACCTCTGTACTGCATACAGTTGTGGATGTCCCCTTTGTTCTTGTAGAATTGCATGAGTATGCTTATTCTGCAGTCATCTTGGATATGTCTTTCTTTCAACATGCCTATGAGTACCCTCAGGAGCCATTTCTCCCCATCTCACCCAGCATCTTTATCTTATCTGCTGTGACCTCATCTGTGACTACTGTTTTAGAGTGAGCTCCTCTTCTCTCATTGTAGGCAGTGTCTGGGGCAGTACATCTTCTGTGGATTTTTGTTTATTCATTCAATCTGCCTTTGATGTCCTGTGGACTGGTAAGCAAATTTTTGCTGGCATCCCTTAAGAAGGATGTCTGGCTATCTTTTTTACCTTTCTGTCTTTGTCTTGCAACCTGATATAGTTCATTGTGCCACCTACTGAATCACTTTGCATAAGCTCATATACTGCCTCTGACGCCCTGTTCTTTGCTATCACAACTCCTTTCTTATCTTTTTTGTTAACCAACCAGTATTCCTTCCTAGCCTGGTCCATATTTTCTATCTCCCACTTTTTCCTGTGCTCCTTCTTTCTTTTAATGACTTCCTGGACTTCTGCATTCCATCACCAGCTCTCCTTATGCACCTTATTTCCATAGCTGGTTCAGCCATATATTTATTCTGTAGTCCTCAAACATGCTGTTTAAAGGTGCTGCTATTCTTTTTCAGATCCACTTATTTCCTCCTCTTCTTGCGGTGATAGATCACAGAGTAATTCCTTGAATTGTTGTGCTTTCCCTCCATTCCATGTCAAGGTCTTCAGCCTTGTCCCTGTTGACCTTAGAGCCTTCTCTGACCATTACTTGCAGCTGATTGTGGTAACCAGTGGCTTATGCTGTGGACTGACTGTTTCACTGGGGATGACTTTGCAATCATTGATTCTACCCCAGTGCCTTTTCCTTACTAGGAGGAACTATACCTCAGTTGCATGTTGGCCACTCTTGTATGTGATCTTCTGACTGTCTCTTTTTCTGAACCATGTGTTGACTACTATCAAGCCATTTGACAGACAGAAGTCTAGAATGGTCTCTCCTTCTTTATTCCTGTTGCCCCACCCATGTGAATCCAAATAGACATAATATCCTATTCTGTCTGTCCCAATATGTGCATTTAAGTCACCCATTATCAACACCAGTTCAGGTTGTCCTGCATTATTTATTAGGTCCTGCAACTGTTGTATGAATGCACTGTTTTCCTCACTATCTCAACCCTGCTGTAGGGCATAGGCCGAGATTATAACTACTGCCCTATCATTAGGCTGAAGTCTGATTGCTATGAGTCTGTCACTATTTCTGATGATGTCCCTCACAACCTTCTGAGGCCTATTGCTTATCGCAATTCCCATACCATTTCTAGCTTGTCCTCCTCATGAGTAGTAGACACTGGATCCCAAGCCAAGTGTCTTTGCTTTACTGCCCTTCCATCTTGTCTCTTAGATACGAAGGATATCCACCCTCCTCCATACCATCATGTCATTCCCTTCCATGTTGCATCCTGTCACGGAATCAGGTTGATGGGTTTATGTCCTGATTTCTCTCAACAGAGCTATCTGAGCAGCTTGACATCAGCCAGCCAGTAGCTTATTAATCCAGGGCTGCTGGGCTTTATGGCAGGCACACACTGGCCAATAGCGGCACATATATCCCTCTCACCATTTACATGGATCCCTAGCATAGGTCGGGTCCTCAACTTACTTATCACTGGCACATAATCATGCCCATTTTAGTGACATTAGTCAACATGTCCAAATCAGCTAGAACCATGTTTATATGCTGTTGAGTGGCTAGCTGCACACCAAAGTAGATGCTCAAAGCAGTTGGTCTGTACAACTCGTCCCCCTATAGGGCACCATGTAGAGTCTGTGCTACTGCCTACAGCTCCATTCATTGGTGAGTTTGAGATGGAAACACTCAGCATGTTGTTCTGAGGTGGGAAGAATCCCACAGAGACACAGGGAGAACATACAAACTCCAAACAGGCATTGGCCGAAGGTCAGGATTGAACTTGTACCTTGTGCATGGAAGCCAAATGCCTTAACCATTATCCAGGGCTACAATAATCCTAAGTATGACTCTCTACATTGATAAGACTAAGAAGATATTTTGCACTAAGGTTAAGCAAACCTCCCTCAGTAAAAAGGAAACCATCATCGTCAGTGTTTATGATTAATATAGTGTGTATGTAAGGGTGAGAATCATGTGACTTAGAGATTGAAATCAATCCTCATTACACTCTTAATCTGTAAAGAAAGTTTTATACATCTGCCTTCTAGTTATCATGACACTTTTGGGATGCTATACCAATACATACATGTAAAATTGATTGAAGGCCTTTTGGCAGTGCTGAATTACTATAGGAGATTCAGAGATCATTTTGCCACTTTAGCTTTACTCTTTGGCATATGTGGCTAAAGGTAAAGTCCCCCCACCCAAAACAAAACTATGATGAGACTGAGGAGACTTTTGTGCATTTGTAAAATGCAACCATGCTCAGCCTATGTTAATAGCCCCAGAGTGCCTTAAACAATTTATTATGTAAACAGGCAGCTTATAAACTTGTTTAGGTTACTATTGTATTGGAGCAGGGAAAACAGAATGCACATTTACAGAAAATGAAGTCTGCAATGGCTGAGATTGGGTGTCTTGCTTTAAAATAGGTCTTCTTGACAGTTAGACTTGGTGGAAATGAACATTGAATTATTCAGTAACATTTTCTCATTTAGTTACAAGATGTCTAATAATAAAGGAGATATTTACTTGTTACGTTGTTGTTTCTAAACCTTCAACACTTCGATTTTTGAGTTGAACACTGGGCAAAAGTCGTGGTACAGCAATGCAGACTAGCTTCTTAATGCACATGACATTATGTCTGTGGTTGCTCGATCCCCAAGGTCTGATCTTTTGAGGGAACAGGTAATGTGATAGTTTGTATCTTAATGTAAACACACACAAAATCTGAGTTGATAAGAGTGTCTTAACAGTTTTCCCTTATGAGTAAGGTCAGAAGTGTCTCTTTAAATTTGTTCAGCTTCTTCCCTGGATGATGAAGTCAAGTTACCCAACCTCTGATAGTTCTGAGGTTTGTTTTGTTCTGAAAGAACCTAGATAAAAATCCTGTATATGTAAATTACATCATTTCACTGAGAAGACATGTCTAGTTCCTTAATAAATCACGGGAGGCTTCCTTAAAAATTCTAATGGCAGCTTTTGGCATCAGCAAGCAAACATCATGTTTAAGAAGAACAGCTTTTCAGAAAGCAATAATTAAACAATCAGAAGGTCTTAAAATAGTGAAGAATCCATTTCAAAATCCTAATCATGCAAAGTCCTCCGTGTAGTAAACAGAAGCTCACTGGCTTCAGTTTATCAACCATGTAACATGCAATGATATACTCCTTTTATTTTCATTGGCTAAGAAATGCATGCCATTTCTTTTTAAGGCCTTTGCTGATAGCAAACTTTCATGCAATAATATTATTTTTATATTTTGATTTGCAATTTGAATTGTATTTTTTTTATTGACTGTACATTTTTTATGTTTGTGAGATGAAGTGTCAGACAATTCAGCATACATGCGTACCTTAATGCAATCCCTATAAACTATATGCAAATGTCACTAAAACTGCATCAACCTTCTTTCATCAATAATCTTTTTAGTCTAACATTGCTTCATTTAAACACTACATATAATTAACTCTGACATGTTTCTCTGAACCAATATCAAGATGCATTTTGATAATCCTGACAACAAGGTAGAGCAGACAAGGATGATGGGCTGTGCAGAACACAGTGCTGCAGTTTCATTGTTATAGTCAACATTTTAGGTAACTGCCTCCTGTATCAAACAGTAGATTACCTCCTTGTTATATAGTAAAAGGTTTTATGTACCATATCTAGGTAACTGCCCAAATTAATGAGTACATACCACCCATCAGCTGAAATTATTCAATGCAGAGATGAAAAAGAGAAAAAGAAAGGGTAAGAAAGAGACAGATGGGTTGCATAAGAAAATATGTCAGGACAAAGAAACCATAATTAAATATAGGCCAATGCAGACTTGCTGAAATCCCTCTGGAAAGCATATCTAGTGGTTATGGTATGATCACTGTAGCCTAAGCTTAACATTCTAGTGTAGAAAATGCAACTACTTTGTCTCCATTCCCGAAACATGTGATGAATCACGCTTCATTATTATAGCCCTTTAAACAATGAGAGGGCTAATTATAAGTATTGTTTTAATGGAAGCATATGCAGACATACAAACCACTGAGCAGATTTACTAAATGTCTGGATGGATGATATTTTAATGGCCAACTGCAGTCCAAGAAAGACATATTTGTTTCAGGACATAGTTGCGTTTACAGTTTCTCCCTATATAGGAGGGACATGGGTGCAGTCCCGTGTGTTGACCTGGACATCATTCAGCTAACATTCTTCATTATTTCATGTTTAAATTTTTTTTTTTCTGTTTGACTTTGTTTTGCAACATTTGCAATACATACTAGTTGTATACTTTCATAAACTTAGTATTTGATAGGACCAACTAATTCACTCTCTAGTTGTTTCTTCATGCATGGCGCATGTGGTAACAGGTATGGAAAGAGAAAAAAAGAGAGAGAGAAAAAGAAATAAATTACTTAATCTTTATTTAGTCATTATGTGTGCAGGTCTCATCTCAAATACAAAAAGACAAGCTGAAAATGAGGCATGTAGTTCTCAGCAAAAGGAAACTATAAGGTATTGTGAATGACATTGTTTTATAGATTCATTGGTTCATAGGACATTACTAGACTAATGCCTCAAGAGCTTTACAAGCCTAACCAATATAATCCAATTTTACCCAGTCTGTGCCCCTAGGGGTAAGAGGAAGGTATAGGCTTGTGCTTATGCCTTGAGCATTTTACATATTTTACAGCATGTCCTTATCTATAAGGGACATGGGCACTACCCCAGGCGTGAATTTATGATTCCCCATTCATCGATCCAGACTGGTTTTGAAAAGGACCAAGGGCTCTGCTTTACTTGAACTGGAAGCTTATTCCAAAGAAGTGGCAATCTCTGGGCATGCATCTGTCACTTCAACAAGTTCTGTTTGACTCATTGGCTAAGTTTAGATCCCTGGAATTTGTGACCCTTATACTCTTTGTCTTGTGGATATGTAGTTGTGCCATCAAAGCTGAATTTGTGAGTGTCTTGTAGGTTAAGCATAAGTCACCCCTTAATAGCTGATAGGAGACAGACTGAAAGGAAAGGGTTTTCAGTCTATCAACATAGAACATGATGTCATGTTGTATTTTCTTTGTGAGGAACCTCTGGTGTCACTCTAGCTGTTGTAAGTACCTAGTTAAGTACATTCTGATTAGCACATTGTACTCAATTATCAGTCTAATAAAGGCTGTATATGGTGAGAGTATAACCTCCCTTGATCTGGATGCCATACTTCTGTTTATAAGTTGTGACACCAAGAATGATTTCCTCACCACTTTGAAAATGTGACAGCCAGAGCTTAGGCTGCTATCCGCCTTTTAAAATTCTGCTTGTTTGGACTAATCAGTGTATACAGTGGTGTGAAAAGTAAGATCTCTGCATGAATCCTTACTAACTATGTAATGTAGACAAGGAAAGGAAAAACAGAAAGTATAAGATAGTCTGATGGCTGTTTTTCTAAGACCTACTACCTGTTTTCCCTGCATACAGTTTGATTCAGTTTTTGTTCTAAAACATTAATATAACATTTCATCATTTTAGGGTTTCATTTTCCAAAAGCAATAAAATATTACTTTAAAGTATATGTACGTTACCATTAATAACACTTTTTTATTAGGTATCCAAAAGATTGGCTACAGGAAAGGTGTCATTCTGCAAATATAAAAGCAAGTATTGATTTTCAGTCAATAAGAGTCTGTCACTCTGTCAACAAATGAGAAAAGCAGCATATCAAGCTGTTTATTTCTTAAGTGAAGAGAAGTATTTTAAACAAGTTGACCAACCTTTGTAATACAAACACAGTTTATTATCTAATTACATTTATTTATTATTTATTTATTTATTTGACATTTGTTAACTGGGTTAGTCCAACTGGACAGAAGTCCTTTTTAAGTGGAGTCCCGAGGAGGAAAAGCTCCACTGTAGAAAGCAGTAGAAAAGCTCCAATAGTATATGAAACAAAAAGTAAAATAACAAGGTCAATAATTACAATGCAAAAATACAAGACAGTAAAATTAGCAAGATTTGTGGACACAAGTGATCATGCAGCGGTAGCATTGTTGCCTCACAGCAAGAGGTTCTCCAGTTCGATTCTCAGCTGGAGTGTGAGGAGTGCCTTCTGTGTGGCGTCTGCATGTCATCCCTGTGGTTGGGTGGGCGTTCAAAAGACATGTGTAAATGGGTGTGCCTTCGGTGAAGGTTGAACATTGAGCTGGCACCTCACTGTTTGTCAAAATCTACTGCCAATCATTAACAGAGTGGAGTTCTTCTGTGGCAACTCCTAACTGGAAAAAGACGACAACAACTACAAGTGATACAAGAATAATAAACAACTAACACGGTATACTTTTACAGGAGAATAGGAGTTAATGTATCAGACTAAAGCCTATACAATACAAAAATATGAAAATAAAAGTTAATTATGGTAAAAAACAGCATATTAAGAATGCAGAATATATAGAAGATGAAGAGAGAAGAAAAATTACAAACATCGATTGGGAGTGAGGTCATACGTTAGGAGAGAAGTAAAAGAGAAACAAAAAAGGTATAGGTATAGAGCACATACAGGAGAATAACCCCAAGAAGGCAGACAGTGAAAAGTACTACAGAGAGGAGCTACTTAGGAGCTAAGGGGGTAACAGAGTGTTAGTAGATAGAGGTTAAGTTGGTTTATTACAGGAAGCATGACCATGATCTACATCTATAGATGCATCCAGTTACCTACCTACCTGTCTGTCTGTCTATCTGTCTGTCTATACATTTATTTCTCCCTCTGTCCCCCTGTCTGTTGTGCAGATTGTTCAACAGTGTGTTCAGCTGGGGAAGCAGCATTAATGCACCGAGTGTGGAGTGCAGTATTTTTTGAAAGCAGGTAGCTCTAATAGTTATGTTTATAGGAAACTGGATTGGGTAGGACTGAATGTGAATATCTGTATGTTAAGGGATAGAGTAAGAGCTAGATAAGGAATACTTTTTCTGATGTGTGCTTGTGCTGGAATGTGGGAATGAAAGGTCTGAATTACAATTTGCTCACAACTGCCTTCATGAATGTTTTGGTGTGAGTGTAAAAGAACTAGATAAAAGACAGATTAAGGGCTATTGTAGAGGACAGATTAAGTGGTGAGTATGTGTGTGTGTGTGTGTGTGTGTGTGTGTGTGTGTGTGTGTGTGTGTGTGTGTGTGTGTGTGTGTGTGTGTGTGTGTGATGTTGGATGTGTCCATGTCTAAGTGCTCTGTGTAGTGGTACAGTTAGGGAAAAGGATTTTTGTAAGTTAATGTGTAGAGTTAGGATGAAGATAAGGAAACAGAGCAGAGGCAGAATTAGGGTTACATGCATGATGAAGGTACACTGGAATTGAGGCCCCTGCCAACTTCATCCAAGTGTGCTAACCCTAACACTGTCATTATCCTTAATCCTAACCCTACACATTATATTATGAAAATACCTTTCCGTCACAGTACCACTTTTCAGAAAAATTTGGTCTGAGGTTACAGTTAAGTTTAGGTGTACATGTTCAGAAAAGGAATCTATTTGTTTTCCTTTTCAATCATGTGGAGGTTCACTTTTATTAGAATATTTATTTTTGAAGTACTATCATAGATTATTTGTGTTTCTATGCTTGTGCACTTCAATAAAGCATTGTATATATATATATATATATATATATATATATATATATATATATATATATATAGATATATATAAAATGGTATCACTGAAAATGTCCTTTACTGCTTTTTTATTAGCATTTTTTCTGTGAAATAATGCTACAGTATACTCTTTATTTACCACTGTCAGCCATATGAGCATGCAGTTGTATGCTTAGGCATGTGGTTTCTCACCTCAGAGCCATATAGTCATTGATAACTTTAATAGTTCTGCTATCAAACATAAGTTAGTGGGACCTATGGCTGGTATCCGGGCACATTGAGTATGGCTGGTATCCAGGCACACTGAGTATGGATGGTATCTGGGCACATTGAGTATGGCTGGTATCCAGGCACACTGAGTATGGCTGGTATCCGGGCATATTGAATATGGCTGGTATCCAGGCACACTGAGTATGGATGGTATCTGGGCACATTGAGTATGACTGGTATCCAGGCACACTGAGTATGGCTGGTATCCGGGCATATTGAATATGGCTGGTATCCAGGCACACTGAGTATGGATGGTATCCGGGCACATTGAGTATGGCTGGTATCCAGGCACACTGAGTATGGCTAGTATCCGGGCACATTGAGTATGGCTGGTATCCAGGCACACTGAGTTGTATTTTATTCAAAAAGAGCATGCATAATAGTAAGCAAATATAAATGCAGCCTGGTTTCACCTATACTGTCCATATGCACTAATGTTCATATTGTGAATTGCAGAAATCCTCACACAGGGAAAAAAGCTAGAATATAGGGATAGGATAGATAAATGACTGACTGTAGCAGTTCATAAAAAGTTTGGTTTTGTTTTTTTCACTTGCCGAGGTCTCTGTCCTGTACACATTACTGGTAGTTGTCTGGGAGGAAATGCTCTGTAAGAAATCGATATATACTACAGAGAAGAATTTGACCCATTTATGAACAATGGTAATTGAGAACAGAGTTGTAAATTGCACTGTTGATAGGCTTATTTCATATATGTGGTTAAGTCCAAGCAGAATAGTATAGTCATGGAAAAATGTTCACTAAAGGTGAGCAGCATTTACAAAAATCAAATGCATATCTGTAGAATAAAAAGAGAGTCTAGGAGAATTTGAAAAGTTATGAAGCCAAATAAAATGATACATGCAAAAGTTACAAAATTTTGTTGGTAAACAATTCAAAGCAAGACAAATGAAAAATTGTGGATCCCATAAAGAGACTAGAATTTTAAGGCAGAGGAACATAAGATTGGGTGTGTCAGTGGTATATCAGGTAGCACTCTAGCCTTTGGTGCAGAAGGATGTGGGTTCAGTTCTTACTCTAAGTAGTTGGATTGCCGAAACACAAATGCAGAATAAGGTGTGGGGGGTGCTGCTCTCATGACTGTGCCATTCTTTGGATGAGACATTAAGGAGATGTCCCATCTACTTCAGCTGGTGGTAGCTAATATAGATGTAAAATATCCTATGGCAACTATTGAAAAGAATAAGTGATGTTTAGCTGCACAGGCAGCCAGCCGGGTTAACTGCCACAGCCAGCAGTTCAAGAGGTTCTGATTCTTGGCTCTTGGCTGGGGTGCCTTTGTTAGTGGAGTCCCCTGTGTTTCTTGTAGGTTTCCGCCGGGTACTCGGTTTCCTCCTTCCTCCCAGACATGCATCTGGAGCATTTCTCTCCGAGGCCTCCGCAAAAAAACAGGCTCTGTGGAACCTAGTTGGACTTTCCCGGTCAACAAATGATAAATAAATAAAAAATAAAATGTTCCATGATGTCCTTACCAAATTCCCCTAGCAATATTAATACTACATTGGGTTTCTTCTGAAAAGAGGCCACTAGCCTAGTGGGACTAACTCCATCAATGAAGCAATAAATAAAAGATTATATGGTGCCAAGGGCAGCAATGCATGAGGAATGCAATTTACCATCTGTAGGGGAGTTACAGGAAATGAAGGCTGTAATAAACAGAAAAGGGTAAAGAGTGAGTGAGGAATTGAAGAATGAATGAAGCCATGACTCTACTGAAAGAAAGTAAAACACTTTATCAAAATTATTACTGTAAAGAAACAAACTTTGTGGAGAAATATATAGTCAAAATCATGAAAATAAAAGACAACAAACATCTTGGTTTAGTATTCAGAATGGGTGGACAACAGAGTCGAATGATGGTCAAATGGTGCCCTAAGCAGGGTAATGGATCAGGGCCCCCAAACAACAACAACACCCGTGGCTGCAGCCCCCTTGTCCCATTACTGGGCTATTTCTTGCCAGTTACCATAAACACTGTTCGAGCCTGTCAGTGTGATACCATTTCCTTCTTTACTTCTGCAATGATTAGAAATATTTAAAACTTTTATTTCAAATTTTATAGCATGAACACTGATAGCAATTTGTGAAACAGAACAATATAGTCTCACAATGAAAACAGACTTAGCATAACAGTAAGCTTCTCTGTCTTTGAAACTGACATTCATTGAAACAGCAGTGAAATCCATTAAAAAAAAAAAAACACATTTGGCCACTGGCAAATTATGTTTACCTTGTGGTTGTTTTCAAACCGTAGGCCCCCCTGCACAGATTTTCAAGACCACGCATACATGCAAGTATTCTTTAATACACCATCCTAATTGTATTCAGTTAGACTCATCCCTTGTATAATACAGCATAACTTGTTGCAGTGTGTTTTAAATTTGTAGGCTTGATCATTTTTCCAATAAGCAGTGAAACAAAACATATGAGCCAGTAATGCCAAACTACCCTTTACAGAACATTTCAATCAGAAGGTTACTTAAACTTATATACACAATCTCTGCACAAGTAAGTCATCAGAGTAATTTCACATTAAACTGCTCTATAACTAATGAAGAGGCTGCTGCTGGCAAATAACTTTACATTTCAGTGTTTTATGTACCGCTTCAATGCCTGCTGCCCTTGAAGAATAAATTGTTCATGTTACATTTAAAAAAAATGATAAGCTGACAATATTGCAATATTATTAACCTAAAAGAAATATAAGAATGAGCAATAAACCTAAACACGTAATTTACTACAAGGCATTTGCAGAATAAAAGCCGAATTGTAGAGTTAGAAAGAAAGTGAGAATATACTCATTGTCCCGGTCCCCTTCAATAACTACATCACACCGAATGACATTTGATGGCTTTTACTAAACTTTCATAAACATAACTTTGTTAACCCATATTTATTAATTACAACTAACACTTAATATAGCTTATTTTAATCATAGCATAGACATTAATGTAATGTTAATCAGGACAGCGTGATGTCACTCATACTGACCCAGTAAGCAGCGTCCATACCGCCACTCGTTTACTTTACGTATGCAGCAGTGTCCCACCATTTACTGCATTTACCATTTATTGAATTACAGATATAATCAAATAAGCAGTGTCCTTACCTCCGCTCACTTATTTATCAATCAGCCCCCAAGCACTCACTTTCCTTTTTAAACTCACTGAAATGAACATCCAATACCAGAGAGGGAACAGAAGAGGGCAAGCCTGTCCCTCTTCTCCACCGACCAGTATGACCAGACTGTTCCCCCTCCCTCTTTCCAAAAATTTCAACAACCTATCCACCAATAAAAAAGGGGCTTAAGATAAACATCATTCAGTGTAAGCCATCCTCTATAACCAAAACTGGATCCCTGTCATCAACCTCAAAAGCTGTATCATATACGAACTGAAAGCCGTCAATTGACTAAACAGTTAAAATAATCCAGTGGTCCTTATCCAATACTAAAATAATAACTATAACTTCATACAGCTTCTGTATATTATTCAACCCACCAGACCCACCATCTATTATAAGCAAACATCTAATAGCCACATAGCATTTACTGATCAATCCACCACCCTAATAATAAATTCAGTCCACCGTAAAACCAATACCCCCCATATTACAACCCTGTGAACCTCCATTTATCAATCCCAACCCTCACACAAAATTTATCTTGACAGCAACCATAGTCTGTCTGTCTTTACACTATTAAACCTACCACAACTCTTAAAAATATGCTCCACCATTCCAGATTCGGAAAGGTCACATAAACTTGGCACCTGCACACATATAATAATCAGAGCTAAATCCACCTTGACCATTTGAACTGCCTAACCTTGTTCCACACTGTAACATAAATTAACAAAATCCTGCAGCACCCTACCATATAATCTCCTATCCACATCTGTCCTGAAATCCTGTACCGCATCTAATCATTCCAGGCCAACCTAACACACCTTTCCTGACAACATCAGGGGCTTTTACCACCGCCCCACTGTCCAAATGAAAATGAACAGTTTTTCCCAAAAACTTTTAATAAACCTACAATGCCCACCAAATCCCAACAGAACATCCATCCTCCAAATGTCCTTCCATCCTGTACCTCCATCCTCCAGTGTCCTTTCATCCTACCAAACAAGCCAAAACCATTCCCTCACATACATAAAAAATTAAGGAGGCCGCCAAGCTCCATGACATCCTCAATGGACCTTTGTCCCAAAACTTCACCCCTTCATTTTTTTTTCTCACACCACCATCACCTGCATCCCTGCATCCTCTGGTAACTTCTTGCTCAGACTTTCAAGCTTCTACTTAAACAATAACCAGTTCCTCGCCCATCCCTACACATATGCATACCTTGCAAGCACAGTCAAACCTTCTACATAGTCTTAAAGTCCCTCCCCCTGCTGTCAAATCCAATGGTAAACAGTGCTAAACTCCCAAAGTAGATTGGCTACTGAACAACCCATCTGCCTAGCCTTGCCACAGGAAAACAAACCCAACTACCATGCCCACATACCTCAGCCTCCCTTGCCTCCAAGTTACACCAAACTTCACCAACTCTGACATGCCTAAATGAGCACCTAATAAAGTAGGATTACCTGCAGCCTCATTGCCCACCATTCTACCAATTGGCACATCCATCCCAATGGAATCCATCACCTTCCAAATCCATTTCCTTCAGGCCTCTGACTGATGCCCACTATGCGTTCACACATCTGTGACCTCATTGAGCACTACTCCAACAAGCTGCAAAAGAAAAGAACATTGTAAATTCTCTGCACTCACAAACCAAAAATGTCTAATGGCAACATTAGGTGCTGCCAAGAATCTGCCTAGTCCAACAGCACATATGCCGCACTACCTCACCTCCCCTTTCCTCAATAACCTGGCACCACAGTATTCCCCAACAAGCCCTTACATAACCAGTTAAGGAACACACTGCATCAAAAGATGGTCTTGTGGTCTTAGGAAAACTTCTGTAAGCAAGAACTACAGGAATATCCTCATGCAATCACTCTTACACAAATGAAAAGTTTAAATAAAACTGCACATCCCTCTGCCAAAGAGTACAACCTTGGCAGCTTCCTATGGGCTGCTTTGCTCGAACAACAATATGCGCAGCACAACTAAACTTAGGATGTTTGAAACAATGAATAGAATACCTCCCTAACATACCCATACCTCCCAAGTGAACCTCATCTCAAGGAACTGTCCTCATTTGGAGTCATAAAAATGTTGTATCGCCCATTTCCACATCAAGAGTCCATCACAGATTCCATATTAACAGTTTTACCACTATCTGTGATAAATATATAATTAACTGGCCTATTCTATAAACAATTATCACCTTTAGCCAACCTATGGTTTGTAGTTAAAGTTGTTCTTTGGGGAGATGGAGAAAACAAATCCACCTTTCCCCATTTATTCCACTGCCTAAGAGTTAAGAGCAATTAAACCCTTCCATACCACTGCCAATACAACAAATGAAAACCTCCTCCCCCAAACCTGTCTACCTCACCTATACCCTCATGGATTGATGTACAGGTTCTGTAAAGGAAATGAGAAATGTAACCCATTCAACAAAAGTAAAAGAAAAGGACAGCAAGCCACAAATGAACCTTCCCTCCCAAAACGATCTACCTCACTTATACCTCCATGGATCGATGTACAGATTCTGGCAGCATCCCCAGATTTGCACACAACCTCTCCCACCCACTGTGAAGCTTTAGGTTTGGAGGGCCTGAGTTTCTCATGGGATATGAAGTCTACCTTGCTGTCAACCCTATCCATGCTCTCTATGAAGCCATGAACGACAACCAAATGGCCAGCTGCTAGACATACCAGCCAGTATGCATTCTGGATGAAAGATAATCCCAAACATATGTTCATCAGTCTACCCAACCATGCCCCTTCCTTTCACTGACTCCTAATGAACATTAAAATGCCTTCTCAGTGGATTCTCCCCATCAGCACAAGCACTAAAATAATACACTATTTGAGTAGGCCACCTGTCATCTGCACAAGCATTACAATGACCAACTGCCATAATGCAAAGTTGTAAAACAGACAACACAACCATCTTCAAATTGAAACACTCCCTCCTAAAACTAGGAATTAAGCTTAGTGACTAACTATGTTCTCTACTGATGGACAGGAGCATATGCACCCCACAGCTTTGTGTGTTCTGATCTGTCAGGAAAACACGGAAATGGGAAACACTCACAATTTATATGTTATAGAAATGTAAGTTGTGCTGCCACTATATATTAAATACTACTTTTATAAACCTAAAAAGTTGCTAGAGTAAAAGGCTCCCATGCCATTATGCATTCTGTGAAGGACACAGAGAATGAAACTCAAATGACTGTCATTACCCAGTGAATTTACTTCTCCCTGATTTGCTAAAGAATTCCTGGAAATCACGTGAAGAGAGACAAACATAAAAATGGCACTGCAAAAATGTGTACGGTTGTGAGGTGTGATGCCAACACCTTGAAAACAGGACCCCAAAGTTTCCTTCCAGACAAACACAGACCATGAGAACAAACTCATGCACAAGGCAAAATCTGGACCAGCCTCAAATCCTACTCCACCCTCTAACAGCCAGGTACACATACCTTGCCACCCAAGCCTGAAAAAGCAGTCAACTGAGTCCAAAAGTAATGCCACCACCATTGACCCGATATGCGAGCCCCAAGCTCAAGTTGTGTGCAACACCATCCACCCACTCTGTCACTCACTGCATCCACTGCACACCTTGGTGACATATGTCAGCGAGAGAAACAGAAATTTGTATTGTTTCAGATAGAATGTGCAGGTCTAAATAAATTAGAGACTGTAGCTAGGTATCCAAAAGATCCCTCAACTGTGCAGCTCACTGGGCGCATGCGTGACCAACTGCCATTACTCGCGGTCCTCTCCTCGCCCATGAACATCTGTTCATCTCACGGAGTGTGTGCTTGACCAAATGCCATTACTCAGGGCCCTCTCTTCACCTAGGAATGTCATCCTGCAGTTGGAGAGCCTGTACAACAGTCAATAAACCTTACTGAAATCACAGGCTCTCAAGACTCAATTCCCTGTGCAACACCAGACTGCATGCAGGACTCCAACTGCTCAGAAATGGCAACTAAGCACAAATCCTCCATAGCTCAGTCTCCCACTACAGCAAAGCTCCCACAGGAATCTGAACACAGTACTGCATCCATCTGCCTGATTGCAAGCCACTCCACCCTGGTCGGTCACCATCGACACAGTGACTTTGTGACCAAAATCTTTGATACAGAGTAATTTTGTTCTTACCATTTAGAAAATTGGTAGAACAGGTTTTGCTTTAGCATAACTTTCCTGCAGTGTCTGACGTCTGAAACTGAATAGATCTGTTGCTACTTCCTCCTTTAATCTGTAATGATTTATCCTTACTTTGCCAGCACCACAGATGAATGAAAATTGGACTAAAATATCAGGCAAAATCACCTTCTTTGAAATCAGTGCAGTTAAACTGGTATGATGCCTATCTTACATGTTGTGCCTCATCACCTTCAAGCACACACATGTAAAACTTTGAGCAGCCAGTCATGTGTTCCATTTACAGTATCTACCCCAGCAAGTCAAGTGAACCTACAGCAGCATCATACTTGATCCTGGCACAGCAAGCATCCCCAACAAAACCCATGAAAACTTTGCAACCACCTCTACTGCTCCAGTGAGTGGAATCTAGCTCCACATGGCCAGGATCACAAAAAATCCCACCAATGAACTTTCATGACCACCACTGAAAAACGGGGAAAAGAAAAACTCCAAAACATTAGCATCCTTTAAGTGACTGCTAATCAGCCGACAATTAAAAAAATGTCAGCGACACTGGCCGTCGTAATGGCCCAATGCAAACCTAGCTACTACTGACCAAATGCAAAGTTAACAACCCCACAACCTAACGAAGCCCTTAGATCACCCCAAAACCTTAAGTATACCTGGTCTATATTGTACCACATTAAAAAAATGATGAGTGCCTTTTCCAAATACCCTAGCATTAACCAAGGCCTGCCTGTCCACCATAATACCTGCAGGTCGTCGGGACGTAAGCTTGCAGTTGCAAGTTCATGCTAAAATGTGGATTTCCTACCCAATTAAACTTGCATAAACCCTTTAAGCACCTCCCTACCCTTACCTCATTTCCTCCCCAAACATCTCTGATTCCCATTTAACCTTTTTTGTCCCCCATCCCCTCTTACCTAATACTAATATATATCTACCCCCCCAAAGATGTCCCAGGATAAATCAGTTTGTTACCAAACCTCATTTGCAAATAATACAGTACCGAAGGGTTCATAATCTTGGGACATACTTCATAAAAGTCAATGCATGCAGCACAATATAACTGTAAAACACCAAGTGACAGACGGCTGCTGACTTTTTGCTTTAACTTGATGTACGGGAATAGTTAAAAATAATACAACGTTATACTTGGTATGAATTCCCCTTATTCAAAATTTTAGTTTGAGGTCTGGAAATTCTGTTTACAGAGCACAGAGTTTCATTAGGCAGTGACTAAAGGATTTATACAACATGTGGTATTTTTGTCTATACCTGAGATTACATATTGGTCAACAAACAGCTTGGAACTGTAAGTCCTATAGTTAAATATGTTATTTTGCTAACCATACATTTCCACATACTGCATTTGTTAAATAGACTTAATGAGTCTTCCTAAACTGTGTTTTTAAAGCAGTATTTATGAAAATAATCACTAACTACAAAACAAAGACATCAGTCAAGGCATTGCTAAATCACTGTAAATGCAATACACTTCAGTCTTATTTTCTGCTCCATACTGTGAAAAGTTACATAAAATGTACAGGATGTATGGATACTAAAACCTAAAATTAAAAGCATCGCAATGCTCACTTCTTTTGCAAATAGTAATATCAGATTTTACAATGAATGGAAAATAAAAGGAAATCACAATGCCTGGATGTTTACTGTATTAGTTGTTCCAATTGCAGGCTTATTATACAAAGGAAATGTAATATTAATGTTCATAGGTTCATAGGTTGGCACTAGGCTATTGGCTCTAGGGCCTATACAAGCCTAGGCATAACAATTCCATGGCTATTTCTTCCCACAATTATTTACTTCACTTAAGTAATGTTCCTGAATGATTTAATTGATATATACTGATCCTGGACCACTTTGAATCGGATAGTTGTGACCTGCAAGGCAGCTAAACTGATTCACCTGCTCAGGTGGTTTGTTCTTTGCAGAGAAAACAGGAAGACAAATTAAAGCTCATATTATGAAATGTTTGCCTTTTACCAGATAAGACAAAGTTAATAACCTTCTGTATCAGTACCTGTAAATTGATAGCAAAACTGCTGCTCTTGAATTGCAAGATGGGTATAAAGGTAAACCTGTGGAAAAAAATGATTGGAATTCTAAACCACTTACTGTGAATAAAAGTTAAGCTGGTAATGGTATGTTTGAAACAAATAAGCAGTGATATGTTTAAATTAAATAATTAGTACAAAAAAATGTCTTAGTGCTGAAGCATTTACTAGAATTTGATAATTTACCTTTGTCATTGTTACCAGGTGGATAAAAACATTCAGGGGCATTTTTCAGTTACATTTAGATGGCAACCACAGCTACAGTACATTATGTAACTAAACACTGGGCCGGATTCACGAAGGCTTGCACAGAGTCTAAGAGTAGAGTAAGACTCCATGCAGCCAACATGTCCGCTGAGCGATCCAGGAACAGCCGGAAGGGGCATGTAACAGAGCTCCTTAAACTAATCCTACACAGACAGAGCTTGGATATGCAAATTACCTCAATTGCAGGCGAAAGCTATGCAAATGAGGTAAACCGAACCTGTTCGAGTAGGAGTAGTGTTATTTGCAGAAATGTACTCAGTTGATAACTGAGTATGGTTCTGCAAATAGCAAAACGGAGCCGTGACAGCTGCAAAAAAAACATGCATTTACAGGAGGAAGCATGCCAATGGCCAAAAATATGGCCATTGTCAATGGGAAGTTATGCAAAATAGAAATAAAATAACTTTTTTTTCATCCCGATCTCCAGAGTTTAACCATAGCGCAGCGCCGCGCAAATGTGCTGCACCCTAAAAAACAGAAAATTAATAAATAAGATCCACAAATGTGGATTTTATAGCTAAAATGAATTTACAATGCAAGTGAATGGCAGGCTGAAGACAACTTGGCCACCGAGTAGAGGTTGCTAAGGGGGAAGCTCAGTCTGAGAGATGTAACCAAGCATTAGTAGGCAATCCTATGCAAATGAGAATTAGGATAGTGAATTGCAAGTTTACATAGGAAATGAGGACAGTCAGTGGAGTTTAGGAGTAGGATAAGGGGAGTAACAAAGTAGAAGATAGGTGACGTCACGAGGGGGTATGTATGAAAGCAGTGAAGCTCATTGGAGCAAAGTGTCATGTGTCAGCTGACAATAACATATTATTGAAAGAGGTGTGTAAACAGGTAGGCCAAATAAAGTCAAGAAATGGAAGGTGTATGCCGTGGATAACACCAAAGTTTCTTGCTGAGCGTGCATGCACGCGTGTGAGCGCCAGTAAACCCAAGTAAGACAGTGTTCACACGTGTTAGTGTGTGTGCACGTGTGCAAGCTTGAGTAAGCATATGTAAGGCTGTGTAAACAGTTGTAAGCGCATTTGCCTCAGTGTGCGCGCGTTTTAACAAGAATAAGCAAGTTTTAGTCCATGTAAGCATGTGTGCGTGCATGTTAGCTGCTGTGCGTGTGTTTGCACTTCTGTGCGTGGTGCTCTCTCCTCAGGAAACAGAAAGGAAAAAGGAAGCATACCAAATAGTAGGGAAGTTACCAGGGAGTACTAGCAGAGCTAGCAGGTGAAAACAATCAGAATCAGGCAATTACCCAGGCAGAACACTAGCCCAGCCCAGCACTTAAAACACTGCAAACAACAGTCCATTATTTTTCTCTCAAGAGACACTGCAACACTGCAGTAAGCTAATAGCAGTGAAAATTGAACTGAGACAAAAAAGTTAGGGGCTGCCATTGCTGTTATAAGGCGACATATGCAACATGCTGAGGGTGGTGATGATGCAAATGCTGCTGGACAACCTACAGTGAGGAGACGGAGAAGAGTGTACAGGCCCAGGGTAACCTACCAGGGGCTACATGAGCTGAAGATAGTGGAGCGCTATAGAGTGGACAGAGACCTCTTGCAGCAAATTGTTGAGCTGTGCAGGCCACACCTCCAACAGAGGGGAACCCATCCCAGTAGAAACTAAGGTATGTGTTGGCCTAAAAATATTAGCAACAGGTACCTTCCAGAGATCAAATGGTGATATGATGGGAATATCACAGGCATCAGTATCCAGGGTACTGCACCAGTCCCTGGATGCCATGTCAGCACATGTTGGTGATCATGTATACTTCCCCAATTCCCATGAGATATTGGCCAGCAATATGTGTCTCTTCCAGCAAATAGCGGAATACCCTGTGTTAGTGGGTGCAATAGACTACACGCACATACACATCAAAGCACCAGCCGGTGAGTGGGGTAGGGTCTACTTCAACCGCAAGGGCTTCCCCTCCATCAACTGCCAGATCATGTGTGATGCCCAGGGCATAATACTGAATGTGTGTGCTGGCTGCCCTGGAAACTACCATGATTCCCATATCTGGCATCTGATGTAGCTGTACCAGACATTTGCCAATGTGGACATCCCACATGGACACCTAGTGGGGGATGCTGGCTATGCACTGGAGCCGTGGTTGATGACACCCATCAGAAATGCACACACACCTGAACAAGAACGCCATAATGAGGCACACGCACAAACACGAAATGCAATCGGGCATGTGTTTGGGCTGCTCAAGTCACGGCTCCGGTGCCTGGACACATCTGGTGGAGCCTTGCAGTACTCACCAACTACATGTACCCAAATTGTAATGGTATGTGCTATGCTACATAATATGATCCTGTGAAAACAGCTGCAGCAGGACCAGCATAGGCCTGGGCTAAACAGCCCCCCACCATTGCCAGGGCCATCACAGGCAGATCGTGACTTGGAGGAGGAACAACCTGAGCCTGCCCCAGTAGGCAGAAGGAGGCATGCCCAATATGCTTTGGCCTTTGCAAAGAGGCAATGCATAGCACATACACTGGCTCAGTAGGAACTCTGGAAATGATACCTCTCTCTGACCTGCACATATAGTAAAAGGGATGCCCACATTGACACTACCTGCTTTCAAACATGTATATGGAGTGTAGTATGTGCATCCGACATAGGCAGCCCTGCATCAACACCTGAGGCATGATTGCCATGTGTTAAGCAATATAAAGCAGTGCTAAACAGCATTTACCACCATGTAGTATATGTAAACCAAATCACACACACTAACTAGTACAAATGTGGTCAATGTTGAGTAATATTGGCCAACGTCCAGCAATGATGGTTAATACTGAGCAGTGTTGGACAAGCTGGGTCTAAGTAGGGCATAGCTGAACAAAAGCCTACATGCTCATAGTTGCTCTACTGGCCCTTAAGTAGTCTGGTTTGTTCAGTATGAAAATATAAGCGGTGGTGGTCCTCAAACCCAGAATACTGTGCACTATAGTCATGGTACTGAACCACTAAGCCATGACAGTATTGCAGTGGTTAAGCTGTATGAAAAAATGTTGATAAGTCTATGCAAAGTATTACATGGAAACCCTGCAGGCACAGCATAATCCCTGTCGAGTTATGACACAAAGGTGAGTCCTGCAGTCAGAATAGAACCTGACTTTCAACACACACAGTAGAAATGTTAATATTGGACATGTACACATACATCAACAAATGTAGTGGACCTCAGACAGCAACATACTGAAAGGTCACACTGGGCATGCTCACACACTTGAATACATGAGACAAATGTCAGGCAACAGAACATTGACAGTCTGAAATGGGCATGCTCACACACTTAGGCCATGTTGGAGTACAGCAGTGGGCCACACATATCAGGCAGTTGCATGTATTAACCCACTTAGGCCATGTTGGAGTACAGCAGTGGGCCACACATATCAGGCAGTTGCATGTGTTAACCCAGGAACCTCTCACTATCCAGCAATCTGCCCTGTGCACACACTTATATGACAACAGACACGTATATAATAGTGGAACCCTGTCATAATCAAATATGTTCGGCAGATACCTAAGCAGTTCATAGAAATAAACATTGTGCATCATGAACATTTCATAGGTTTAGAGGTTGATACTAGGCTATCTGCCCTAGGGCATGTACAAGCATAGCCAGAGTGTGTTTGGCTGCTGCAACTCAGTCAAATCAGAACACTGTGCCCGTGAATAATAGGTCACACAAGATAGCCCATTTATGTTTAGTGTATTGTGCCTCTGTCTAGCAGGGACCCAGAAGATATCCCATGGGTACACATATGATCACCCATCCACTTGTCAAGATGTCACCTGTAGGTGGTCAGTGGGTGGCTCTGCTTATGCAAAACTGGGACTACACTCTGCAGTGAGTGGAGCCTTTCAGATAATAATCTGTCCTCCCAGCATGTCTTATCAACATCTGTGCTGAGGTATATGTCACTGGAGTGTGTAGCTCCAAGGGAGTTGGATATCCTGAGTTGGAACATGTCCATTAATTCTGGGTCAGATATTGCCTTAAACTACAGGCCCACAACACATCCGTGTAGGTGGTAAGTGACTGAGTAGAGCTGGAGTTACTGTATCTGAACTGTGCAGGGCATCTGTGGTCTGTTATGGCAGTATTCAGTGGAGCGGCACCACTATCGCTATATGCCATTCCGTGGGTACAAATCCTGCAGTAACCCTGATATCAAACAGTGACGTAATGTGAGGGTTATGTCTGTCATGAAGGCCATGTACAACACAGGGCGGGACACTGTATGGTCCCATTGATGCTGTGTTGTCCGCTGTGGGGAGGGCAGCACTCGCCTGTTTATTCATGATGTCAGGGAGGTTACACTCTGTTGGGATGGACAGTACCTCCTTAGGGGGGATGGGGGGAGACATCTACATTGAACCTGTTTGCCAGGATGTTGGCAACATCTGTGGGTTCAGGGTATGTTCAGTCAGTATGCAGTAACACACAGCATATCAGTGAGTGTCCAGCCAGGTACCTGAATTAACTGAAGAAGGCCTTGTGAGTGTCCGATGTGTCTGGTGCAATTGTACGTTAGAAGCGGGCCTGACATAAATACATGAGTGATTGTAGCTGTCTGCTAGTACAGATCACAGATGCCTTCCATGTCTGGGATTGTGCTCTACCCTATAGTAGCTTCCTCCTTTTGCTGTATAGTGTATTAATGGCTGGGGTCCACCAGACAGGTCCCCTGCCATTGAAGGAGTGAGTCCAGGTGTTATTTTGGATAGCACGATTCATGCAGTCCACTAAGTGTCCATAGACTGTGTATGTAAAGGATTCAGCAGTCTGAGCCATACTTACCACTGACCCAGGGTCTCTGAAGGATACCACCATGGTATGGAGAAGTGTGACGTTTGCTTTTGGGAAGTTCACTAAGATTACCCAGGATGGGTGTGGGGATGGGATATGGATGTCCAGTGAGATAAAGTATGTTCTGTCCTTACCAATGAGGGGTATATCGCAGGTATGGAACATAGAGTCCCCATGTTGGTGATGATCATGTCCAATATGTTGTCCCCTCTTGTGGGTGTGGTGACCAGTTGTACCATAGCATATGAGTTTACAAATTGTAGCAACTGTTGGGCGAGGGTGTTGGGGCCTGAGTACTATCCCCAGTCAATGTGTGTGTATTTGACATCACCCAATATAATGGTGTTTGGGGAGACTGTCATACTGTCCAGTGTTCCCTGGAAAGACGAGTGGGGTTGCTGAGTTTGTGAGTGTGGTCTGTAGCAGGCAACAAACCAAAAGGCAGATTTGCACAATGTTAGGTGCATATGCACGTTAGAAGCGGGCATAGCCCAAAGGTTCCTAGACTTTATAAACGCAAATGCTATGGAACAACTTGTTACCACTCCCACAAGAGAGGAAAACATACTGGACCTGATCATCACCAACATGGGGACTCTATGCTCCAGACCAGAAGTGTATCCCTTATTGGTAAGATCAGACCATAAACTAATCTCACTGGATATTCACATCCCGACTCCACCCCCTGCCCTGAAAACCACAGTGAAAAACTTCTCTAAAGCAAATGTCACACTCCTCAAAACCGAGGTGAAATCCTTCAATGCCCCCGGGCCTGTGGAAAATACGGCCCAGACCGCGGAATCCTTTATAAATGGATTCTATGAACACCTTCAGGAATGCATGGATCATGCAATCCCAAATAAAACCAAGACCCAATCCTTCAAAGGCAGACGTCCTGTCTGGTGGACCCCAGCCATAAACAAACTATACAATAGACGGAGGAAGCTACTACATCATAGAGCAAAATCCCAAAAAGGGAAGGCATCTCTGATCAGTATTAGCAAAAAACTACGGGCACTCATAAAATCGTCTAAGGCCAGCTTCGAGAGAAAAATTGTACAGGACACTAAGGATAATCTCAAGGCTTTCTTTAGTTATGTTAGGAACCTGGGTGGGAATTCCCAGATATGCTCAGAATTAGTCAAAATGACAAAAAAATACACCAAACCCACAGACATTGCCAGCATCCTAGCTGACAGGTTCAGCGCAAGCTCCCTCCCCACCAAAAGGGCAAATATCTCTCCCAGCAGAATGCTGCCCCTCCGACATCTCAGATGCTCAGGTAAGAGCTGCCCTCTCCAAAGCAAAAAACACAGCATCAGTGGGACCAGATGGTGCCCCAGGCTGCGTCCTACATGAACTCCAATACGAGCTAAACCCAAACATAAAACTACTGTTCAATCTCAGCCTTACTACAGGATATGTACCCAAAGAGTGGCGTACAGCAACAGTGGTCCCTCTCCACAAAGGTGGTGCCTCAACAGATCCTGGAAACTATCACCCCATAAGCCTGACTTGCTTGGTCTGCAAAGCTATGGAAAGGATCATCATGGACCTCATAAATAAAGATATTGGGGATCTACAGACACTGGATCCTACCCAGTTCGGCTTTGTTAAGGCAGATCCTGCCTCTTAAACCTGGTCGATTACTTTGAAACAGTCACCAAGGCCATTGACGAGGGGAAGGTGGTCCACACAGCCTACCTGGACCTCGCAAAAGCCATCGATACAATACCCCACTCGGGCATTATAGATAAGCTTACCAGCTTAAATATAAACCCCTATATCACTAGATGGGTTGCAAACTGGCTCAAGGACAGAACCCACATGGTTAGAATTGCTGGATCCATGTCAAACTCCAAACCAGTTACAAGTGGCGTCCCACAAGGCTCAGTCCTGGGACCTCTCTTGTTCGGTATATATTTCTCGGAGGTACAGGCCAACACGGAAGGACTATGGCTGACTAAGTTCGCAGATGACTGCAAACTGGGTGCCATAATTGACTCTCCAGCTGACACAAGCATCCTCGAAAAGGGCCTCATTTAAACAGACAACTGGTGCCAGAGCCATGGCCTCAAGCTAAACGCCAAAAAGTGTATAGTCATCCCCTTTGGCAAAAACAAAGTGCCCACAAATTATCACATAGGTGGTAATCCATTAAGTACAGAAGAAGTAATTAGGGACCTGGGGACGCAAGTTGATAGCAATCTCTCATTTGACAACCATGTGGCCAAAGTGGTTAGAAAAACATTTTATATAGCCCACCTAATCATGAAGGGATTCACATCTAGATCAGGGGAGGTCATTGTGCCTCTTTACTCATCCCTCATCAGGCCCATAATTGAGTACAATGTCCCTTTTGGGATGTACCTTACCAGACACCTGCAGCAACTGGAAAGACCCCAAAAGTACCTCACCAAGAGGATCAAATGGCTCAAACAGATGCCATATGCTGCCCGGTTAAAGAAACTCCAGCTCTACTCAGTGGCATACCGCCTGTTCAGAGGTGATCTGTGCCTGACGTATAAAGCCATGTCCAACCCGGAATTAATGGACATGCTGCACCTCAGAAAATCCAAATCCCATCGAGCTATGCACTCGAGAGACTTGAACCTCAGCACTGAAATAAATAGGACATGCTGGAGGGACAGATTCATAACCCAGAGGTTCCCTTCACTCTGGAATAAAATCCCAGTCCAGGTTAGGCAGAGTCACTCATTGACTCTCTTCAATAGGAATCTTGATGAGTGGATGGGAGATCATAGGTTTACCCCGGGTATCACTTCTGTGTCACTGTTAGACAGAGGCCCAGTATACTAACCTCGAAAAAGGGCATAGCAAAATTAATTTAAAATGGGTGGCAAAAGCCAGACACACTCTGGCTAGGCTTATAAATGCCCTAGGGCAGATAGCCTAGTATGAACATATGAACCTATAAACCTATATGTATGTATGGTCTGTGATGCTTTGTGCAGTGCTACCAACCCAGAGTTATGTGTATCTGTGATGTATATGGATACTCCCCCTATTTGTGTTGGCCATTCCGAGTTATGTGGTCAAAAAGCATGGTACGAAATATAACCTGGTAGCGCTGGTGTGCATGTGGGAGCCTGTACCATGTGTCTGTTAGTGCACAGATATTGCTATTCTCCATACTGAGGAGATTCCTGAGTGTGGTCAATGTGAGGGTAATACATCTGGTGTAGAGCAGCATTACCCTCAGTGTCATGTACTCTGTAATGTCTATGGAGGTGAGTCTGTCTTTTGAGCCCCTCTTAAATAAGGCAGTATGGTGGCAGCAAGTGCCTTAGCCAGTATTCAAAAGTCCAAGGGTGACAGGTGCAAGCTGTCCTTAAGGAAGCTACGTGGCATGTCGAGCATGTCACCCAGGCTGACAGACACTGTATCCCCTTTGAATAACACCAATATGTTAGCCAAATGTTAAACGTGATCAGTTTGTTGGTATACTGAGACATCATACTTGGTGAGTGTAAGATACTAGACAAGGTCAGGGTCATACTGGCCTGGGCTACATGATCAGAGAGTTCCTCTATGTATCATGTCATGTGGTCCAGGGAGGAACGTCTGAGGTTGTATGCACCAGCATGGGCAATGATGGAGCCAGTCCTGGACTTGCTTTGGAGTGACCTGAGTGTATGTGTTATGTTGCGGATCCTGGCACCTGAGAGACAGCTTAAAGTGACTATTCCCTTGTTTGGCCTGGTGAGTGGGACGTCAGTGTGTCTGACATTAAGTGTCACCTATTACAAGTTTATCAGGTGTGTTGTTTAGCCCGAAGGGCAGTGACTGTGTGGCACACTGACATTGGTTGTTATGTGATATGTGGGTATTGTAGTGGGGTAGCAGTTGTTTGTGTGTCTGCTTTGGAGGTCTCTGCTGCTTAGGCAGAGTATATGTAGAGCCTCTACGTATGTGTATGTGTGATAATGTGGTTTGATTGTTGTCACTATCGGTGTATGTGAGACTCATATGTGGTATGTGTGGTCACCTTCACCACCTGATAGACCATGCCAGTCATGGGTTGAGAGAGCTCA